>NC_061115.1:144895062-144983955 GCF_002878395.1 Capsicum annuum | reverse complement strand
ATGATTACTCTGTTGATATTAGAGGGTTATTTATGAAAACCCCGTTGATTTGTGTTGAACTGAATAAAAATGGCTCAAAGGGTTAGCTTGGGGCTAATCATAGCCTCAAGCATTGTGTGACGCTCTGAGACCCATTTTCTGGGGTATTACAAACTTGGTATCAGAGCCTAAGGTTTTAAGGTATCCCAGGAAGTCTGACAACCCACGTTAAGTAGAGTCTTGATCATCGATGTGTAGCATGCCACATCTATAAGCAGGAGGCTATAAGATATTTTAGAAAAAAGTATGATTCTTTCTTTTTGAAGTTTGTCGTGCTAAAGTGTCTCTCTCTGCTATTGATTCGTACTCTCCTCTTTTAGAAATATGTCTCCACATCGGGTGAGAAGAAATAATGATGGTTAGCAACCTTAACCCGTTGACCTATTGAATGAAAATGTGTCTCATGCTGAATTTTGGGCAGCCTTTTAGGCGCTGGCCCAAGCTGTTACTGCAAATGTTCAGGCCAACCCAGCCCCGGCTCTACAGCAGAAGGGAGGTGATTCTGCTACTGACAGGATCCATTACTTCATGCGGATGAATCTACCAGAATTCTATAGGTCCAAGTCTAATGAGGATCCATGATTATTTTTAGAGGAGGTGCTGAAGATTACTCAGGTGATGCATGTATCTGAGGAACATAATGTGAAGTTGTGGCTGTGTATAGGTTGAAAGACCTTGCTTATGACTGGGTGGTTGCTTGGAGGAAAGGTAGAGATGAGGGAGCTGTCCCTACAACTTTCCAAGAGTTCCAGAATGCATTCCTAGATAAGTTTTCCCCTTTAGAGATGAGGGAGGCGAAGGTGGAAAAGTTTATGAACCTGCGATAGGGCTCTATGACTGTTAGGTAGTACTTTCTAAAGTTCAATCAGTTTGCCAAGTATGCTCCTGACTTAGTGGCTGATAATTGGGCTAGTATGAGTAAGTTTGTGACTAGAGCATCTAGTTATGTGGTTAAGGAGTGTAGGTCTGCTATGCTAAATAGTGAGATAAATTTTTCTAAGCTGATGACTCATGCCCAACAGATTGAGGCAAACAAGATTAAGGAGAGGGATAGAGTAAGAGGGAATAAGAGAGCTAGGTCTGAACAGCACAGATAGGTTTAGACTAAATCGCAAGGAGGGAGTCACCCTCAGTATTAAGATCGTTCATCTATGCCAGCCCTATCATCTGCTAGTGCACCTGTGCCTAGAGGTAGGTAGGAGCAAGGTAGTAGGTCATATACATCCAGGTCCTAGTATAGTGCTGGTAGTAAGCCAAATTATCCCCTATGTCCTAAGTGTGGTAGGGCTCATTCGGGTAAGTGTTGGGGTGAGAAGAGGGGTTGTCTCCAATGCGGTGACATTTGTTACAGAGTTAGAGATTATCCACAGGATGGACAAGGGTGTCGTGACTATCGCCCTCAGACCCAGAACCAGACTCAGATTCAGACTATTAGTTCTCCAGTTCCAGCGACTCGCCCAGCCCCAGCTCAGGGCGCCTCTTCTAGCAATGCTGGCTGGTAGCGCCAGAATAGATTTTATGCTTTAACATCCCACCAGGAATAGGAGGACTCTCTCGATGTTATTACTGGTATGCTTCATAAATTTCAGTTTGATGTGTATGCTTTGTTGGATCCTGGATCCAGTTTCTCATATGTTACACCTTTGATTGTTGTGAATTTTGAAATGAGTCCTGAGATTATTCTTGAGCCTATCCTAGTTTCTACCCCAGTGGGTGATTCGATTGTTGTCTAGAAAGCGTATAAAAAGTGTCCTGTTACCATTCTTTATAGAGTCTTATTGGTTGATCTGATTGAGTTAGACATAGTAGATTTTGATGTGATTCTGGGTATCTACTGGTTGTATTCTTCTTATGCCTCTATTGATTGTCGGACCTGAGTGGTTAAGTTTTAGTTTTCGAGTGCATCCGTGTTTGAGTGGTCTGGGAATTCTGTGTCACCCAAGAGTCATTTTATCTCTTACCTCAAAGCTAGAAAGCTTATTTCCAAGGGGCGATTTACCATTTGGTTAGAGTCAAAGACACTAAGTCTGACACTCCAACTCTCTAATCTGTTCATGTCGTTAATGAGTTTTCTGATGTTTTTTGAATGATCTCCCAGGGATACCTCCTGATAGAGAGATAAAGTTCAAGATTGATCTTCTTCCCGATACTCAGCCCATTTTTATTCCTCCTTACCGTATGGCCCCTGGAGAATTTAAGGAGTTGAAAGAGCAACTCAAAGATCTACTAGATAAGGGTTCCATAAGGCCCAGTGTTTCTCCTTGGGGTGCTCCTGTGTTGTTTGTGAGAAATAAAGACGGCTCTTTGCGTATGTGCATTGATTACCGCCAACTGAATAAAGTCACCATTAAAAAAAAGTACCCTCTTCCAAGAATAGATGATTTGTTTGACCAATTGCAAGGTGCAAGTTGTTTCTCAAAGATAGACCTTCATTCCGGATATCATCAACTCAAAGTTAGGGAGTGTGACATCCCAAAAACCACTTTCCGAACTCATTATGGCTATTTTGAGTTTCTTGTTATGTCTTTCAGGTTAACTAATTCCCCAGCAGCTTTCATGGACCTCATGAATCGAGTGTTCAGACCATATCTGGATATGTTTGTCATAGTGTTCATCGATGATATACTAGTGTACTCCCGTAGTGAGGATGAACATTCTGATCATCTCCGAACTGTCTTGCAAACCCTTAGAGATCACAAGTTGTTTTCCAAGTTCAGTAAGTGTGATTTTTGGCTAAGGTCAGTTGCTTTTCTGGGTCATATCATTTCTTTCGAGGGTATTAGAGTTGATCCCTAAAAGACCAAAGATGTTAGAAAGTGTCCTAGACCTATTTCTCTGACTGATATCCAAAGTTTCTTGGGTTTAGCTGGCTATTACCGTAGTTTTATTGAGGGTTTCTCCTCTATAGAGTCTCTTATGACTCCGTTGACCCAAAATAAAGTGAAGTTCTTATGGTCCGAATCTTGTGAGAAGAGTTTCCAGGAGTTGAAGACTCGACTCACTTCAGCCCTTATTTTGACTTTGCCTGATGGTGTTGATGGTTTTGTGGTGTACTATGATGCTTTGAGAGTTGGGTTGGGTTGCGTATTGATGCAGAAGGGTAAGGTGATATCTTATGCTTCTAGACAATTGAAACCTCATGAGAAAAATTACCCTACCCATGACCTTGAGTTGGCTGCTATTGTGTTTGCTTTGAAAATCTAGAGACACTATTTGTATGGTGTCCATATTGACGTTTTCACCGATCATAAGAGTCTGCAGTATGTGTTTACCCAGAGAGAATTGAATCTTAGGCAGAGACGATGGTTAGAATTGTTAAAGGACTATGATATGAGTATGCTGTACCATCCGAGCAAGGCCAATATTGTGGAGGATGTCCTAAGTAGAGTGTCCATGGGTAGTGTTTCGTATGTGGTAGAAGGTAAGAAAGAGTTAGCTCATGATGTACATCATTTGGCTAGATTGGGAGTTAGGTTGTTTGACTCTGCTGAAGGTGGTATAGGGGTTCAAAGTAGTTCCGAATCCTCCTTGGTTTCGGAAGTAAAGGAAAAGCAATACTTAGATGCTAGTTTGGTCAGACTGAAGGAGTCAGTCAAGGACCAAAAAGTAGAGGTTTTCTCCTAAGAGGGAGATGGTGTGTTGAGATTGTAGGGTAGATTGTGTGTCTCGAATGTTGATGACCTGAGACAGAGGATTATGGCTGAAGCACATGGGGCACGATATTCTATTCATCCTGGTGTCACCAAGATGTACCGAGACTTGTGGGAAATCTATTAGTGGAGTGGCATGAAGAAAGATATAGCAACGTTTGTAGCTAAGTGTGCAACATGCCAACAGTTTAAGGTTGAACACCAAAGACCTGGTGGTATGATGCAAGAATTTAGTATTCCCACCTGGAAGTGAGAAGAGATAAATATGGACTTCGTGATTGGTTTACCTCCTTCTCGACGCCATCATGATTCCAATTGGGTTGTGGTTGATAGGTTGACTAAGTCTGCTCATTTCTTGACTGTTTATGCTTCATATATTGTTGAGGATTATACTAGATTGTATATCCAAGAGCTAGTCAGACTGCATGAAGTTCCCTTGTCTATCATTTCAAATAGGGGTATTCAGTTTACTTCACAATTTTGGAAAGCTTTTCAGAAGGGTCTTGGTACCCAATTGCTTTTGGGTTCTTCTTTTCATCCGTAGACCGATGGTCAGGCTGAGCGAACCATCCAGACCTTAGAGGATATATTGAGAGCTTGTACACTTGACTTTAAGGGAATTTGGGATGATCACTTACTGTTGATAGAGTTTACTTACAATAACAGTTTCCACTCTAGTATTGGCATGACTCTATTTGAAGCCTTATATAGGAGGAAGTGTAGATCACTCATAGGTTGGTTCGAGGTGGGTGAAACGGCTATGAGTAGTCTTGATTCGGTATTTAAGGCTATGGAAAAATTTAAGTTGATTAGGAAAGGTTGAAAACTGCGCACAGTTGTAAAAAGTCATATGCGGATGTTAGAAGGAGAGACCTTGAGTTTGAAGTTGGTGACCTAGTGTATCTGAAAATTTCACCCATAAGGGGGGTGAAGAGATTTGGAAAGAAAGGGAAGCTTAGTCCCCATTATGTTGGTCCTTACAAAATTCTTAGCCGTGTTGGTAAGGTAGCTTGTGAGGTTGAGTTGCCTTCCGAGTTGTCCTCTGTTCATCAAATATTCTATGTCTCCATGCTTAGAAAGCATATTAGAGATGTTGTGGTAGTGGATTCCTCTGTGAGTGCTGACATTCAAGAAAATCTTTCTTTTGATGAGATTCCTGTTGAGATTCTTGATTTCAGTGTCCGAAGACTAAGGAACAAAGAAGTTCCCTTGGTCAAGGTGTTGTGGAGAAACCAATCTGTTGAGGGTGCAACTTGGGAAGCTGAGGCGGATATGCGATCCAAGTACCCGCACCTATTTTCCACGAACTCCGATCAAGCCGAAGGTACCGTTCTTTCCTAAATTATGCACTTTTGATAAAAGTTGCAGCAGTTCAGCTGTCATTTATTATGTGTTCAGCTGTAGTTTCTTGAATTTATGCTTTCTATGTTGCATTCGGAGTGAGAAACAATGTGGTGATGAGTCTAACGAATGGTTTCAGATGTATTCTCTATTTCCTATGTAATCTTGGCATGTCTAACGTCATTCGAGGATGAATGTTTCTAAGGGGGGGGTGATGTAATACCCCGGAAAATTTTTTATTGAAATTTTGTACGTAAACGTGTTGGGTTCTATCTTCTAGAATAAATTATAAATTTTTCGTGCATAATGTCTTAGATTATGACCCACTATAGCGTAGAGTATCGAATAATCTTTCTAACTATATGTGGATCATCCAAAACTAACACCCGAGCGATGAGTTATGAACATTCCGATCGAATCGTGAATAGTAGTGAACAGTAAAACGTGCAGGAAAAAGTACTGAGGCCTGGCGTATTTTTGCTCCAATAATAAATGATCATAAATCCTTGTACATAATGATATGGGTGGTCTACTATATATCAAAGAAAAGCTCTGCGAGTCCTCTTTCCAATGAAATTTGATTTCACCCAATTTGTCTATCGGAGAAAAAAGTTATGGTTGATCTACTTCAGCCTATCAAAAGCAAATTTTTTGGTCAACTTTAAACAATCATAACTCCTCGTACACAATAATTTGGGTGAGATACTATATATCAACAGAAAGATATGAGAGTCCTCTTTCTAATGAAATGGGTTCATCCAATTTGGATATCGAAGTAAAACGTTATGGTTGATCTACTTCAGACTATCAAAATAGTCCACCAAAGGACAAATTCGAGAATTATTTGATTTTTAGGGGCTTTTTGGTGATCCCCGTTCACCCAAAATCCATCCAAATATTAAAGCCTATTAGAAGCATTATATGTTATATTTCATAAAATTCCCTCAAAAAGAAAACCCTAAGCTCCTACATCCAACTTCAAGAACCTCAATAGTTCACCATTAATTCTGTAAATTTATTCAAGATTCCAAGTTCCTAGTTCAAGAACTCCAAGAACCATCATTCAATGGCATGATTAACATCTCAAAAATGAGTATCGATCTAAAGTTCATCATTCAAGGTATGTGGGGGTTTTCAACAAGAACTCTCTTTCGTTCTTGTGCCCAAAAGTCATTTTCTTTACAAAGGAATGATTTTTATTTGATTTTTACAAATTTGAAGCATGAACCCATATCTTATGATGATTATTATGCAATCTTGATGTTTATGATTTTGAAAGATGAATTTACATATGTGGGGATATAAAGTATGAATCTTGAATGATATTTATCATGATTTTGATATTTGTGTCATGAATCCCCATTGGAAATTCTATTTTTTGAGAAAGTGTGTGTTATAAGCACGTTGATGTTGAATATTTCAGATATTTTGAATGATTTAGCCTTTTGGTCTTAATAGAGTTATTTGATACTCGAGTGTGAAAGAAATCCACAATGTGGTTGATTTTGATAGATGGGAAGCATGATGGCTCTCGATGTATATTTATATATTACAGAAATTGTTTTGTTGTGGATTGTCTTTGAAATGATCTGAGCTAAGTCCGGGAGAAATCTTTAGCATCGGTGAGAGGTATAAAGTGACCTTACTTTCCTAGAACTACGTGCCCCTATAGGAGTGAGCCTGAGGCTGATTTATACAGTGATCACTAGTTTGTGTGGATTTGATATTGATAGTCCTACTCCGATGGCAGTGATAGAACGACTCTCCCCAATGTGGGTTGTATGTTGGATTTCATGTAGCTTACATGGTTTATGTAGGTTATAGGATCTCCCAGTGTGTGTGTGTTTTCTTGTGTCTATGGTGAATGGTGAAGTGATTTAAAAGTGGAATTGTAAAAGTTGCTCTTTCGAAAGATTTAAATGATCTTTACATTATGAGAATTGATATTCTTGATGAACTAAAAGTGATTGACAAATTATATGATGACTCACATGTGTTATTGTACTTATTTCATTCTCTCATGATTATGTTGATTTTCTTCGAGCTATATGAGTCTTTCATATATCCTGCATATTTCTTATAAATATTTATGATGATGATATTTATACAACTGCATACACCCCCATATACTAGGTTCCTTTCCATGGTATTGACCCATATCTACGAATGTGGGCTGCATTTTCTTGGAATGTAGGTTCAGGTGCTCAGTTCCAGGTTCGACAGTGATTCTTCGGACATGCTGTTCTTCATCCTCTACTGTGGTGAGTCCTTATGTTCCAAGGATGTGATGTCTAATGTTTGTTTCACGGAATTATTTACATTTGATAACTGAGTATGAGTCAGTTGGGGCATGTCTCAATGGCTCGCTGGTTTTATTGATTTTCTTAGAGGCTTGTCAGACTAGTACAGATGTTGGGAGTTGACTAATAAGTCATATTTTGTTATCTTTCTGAAATTCTTTTATTCTTGGATTATGATTACTCTATTGATATTTGAGGGTTATTTATGGAAACCCCATTGATTTGTGTTGAACTGAATAAAAATGGCTCAAAGGTTTAGATTGGGGCTACTCGTAGCCTCAAGCATCGTGTGACGCTCCGGGACCCATTTTCTGGGGTGTTATAACAACAGACTTATCCTTAACTGGTACATCTCACTTATCTTTATGGAATACATCAACGATCGATAAAACACTCATCTCCTTTTGCTGTTTCATGGATTGACACACTTCAAAAATAACTTCTTTCTCATTGAGCCTAAATTTTATCTCATCATCTCCATGTCAACTAACACTCTCCCAGTTGCTAGGAATGGCCTGCCCAAAATTATGGGTATTCGAAGTTCACTTCAGAATAAACAATTACAAAGTCGGCAGGAAATATAAAATTGGCCACATTTACAAGTACATCATGTAGAATCCCAATCGGCCTTTTCACTGATCTATCCACCATTAGAACCTGCATATTGATGGGCGTAGGATCTCCCAAACCCAGTTTCTTGAAAACCACCAATGGCATAAGATTTATACTTACCCCAAGATCACAAATTGCCCTTTCAAAATATAGCGATCCAATAGTACATGGGACAGTAAATGCTCCTAGATCAACTTACTTCTGCATAATAGATCTTGTAGCAATAGTGCTATAATGATGAAAATTTTCTACCATTTCATAGCTCACAATTCTTTTCTTTGTTAGCAGGTCTTTCATAAACTTAGCATATTCGGGCATCTGTTCAAGTGCTTTAACTAAGGGCACATTCACTGTCAATTGCTTCAACATAGCCATGAATTTGCTAAACTTTCCCTCATATTCTTTCTTCTTTAATCATTATAGAAACGGGGTTGGTGGCCTTGGGATTCTAACTGGAGCAACCTCTACCTCCTTTCTTATTTCATTCTTCACATCACTAATATGCTTCGGATTAGGTGGTTGTTCTACTTCTGCACTCTTCTTTTTTAAAACTCCAAACTCCACAGGCACCACTGGAGATTCATCAACTATCTCCCCATCCATTTCGACCTCATTAATATAAGAGGATGCTCCCAAACATGGACTAGATAACATCTTACCATTCTTAGTGGTAATTTCCATAAACGACCTGTCAGTCCTCGGATTTTGATCTGCATCACTTGGTAGAGTCCCATTCTTTTTTGGTTGAATGCTGCGGATAATTGAATCATCTGTTGTTCAAGTTAATTGATGGAAGTCGAATGTGAGTCGACTAACAGAATTATAGATGATTAGTCTCTAATTAATTATGTTACTCCTGCATTAGTTGACTCCACTCCTTTCAACAACTTTGCCATCATGTCTTCCATAGATATCTTACCCGAATTATTCATAGCATTATCATGACTCCCAGGTGGTACATACAATCTATTTTTATCATTTTTATTCTTCCAATCTCCTTGATAGTTCCAACCCATGTTTCCTTAGCCACTAGCTCGGAAATCCCCTGGTTATCAAGTATTTAGCCTCCTCTTTAGTATCTAATTCAGCTCCCCTACTTTGTAATCCAATGACTTTTATTTTTTCTATCTTCCCAGATAGCAAATACTTGGGGAGCAAATTATCTAGGTCTTCATATGTGCCATATCTTGGTCGCACTCTTCTTCTTTCCTACGTTGCTCTATAGACATACCATTAGAAATAGTAGGTCTCACTACCACAGAATCTCTGGTGTGCCAAGCTATACTCGTCTTACTCAACCTCTCTAATATATCTGCAGTCTCAGTGAATGTAAGATCCATGAATGCTCCTCCTACAACATTATCTATAGTCGGTTTAGTGATAGAGTTTAAAGCTCTATAGAATGTCTCCATAAAATGCTTATTGGTCATCTTGTGGTTGGGGCACTGTGTCAACTTCTTTTTGAATTGTATCCAAGTCTCGTGTAATGCCTCATTTGGTAATTTTCTAAAGTTGCTAACCTCATCCCTCAACTGTAATATCCTAGAGGGTGGAAAGAACTTTTCTAAGAAAGCTACTTTTAGTTGCCTCCAGTTTGTTATCGGATCTAGAGCCAACTCATTCAACCACATTATTGCCTCTCTAGACAGAGAAAACTAGAATAACCAAATATGAATTACAATATATCCAACACCAGGGTTGTCAAAGGATTTGCAAATGTTAATGAAATTCACTAAATGTATATTTGGGTCATCCCTGGAAGTCCTCCAAATAGCCCCTTGAGATTAAGAAGCTGTATCATGGTGCATGTGATATTAAACTTCACCCCAGGTGCTAGTGGTAGTGGAATGATTGCTCCAGTTACACCAGCCTCATCTAAGTATGTATCATCTTCCTCATCAGGTGCAAACTGCACAGTAGGTTGGCGGTTTTCTCTTTCTCTAGCTGCCCGGTGTCTATTCACTGGTGCAACTACGTTATCAGCACACCTCCTGTTTGCTGGGTTGATCACATCATCATATCCTAAATCTTCTTCATCAAGATTAGGGACATGGGCTAGCTGACCATTATTTTGTTGATTAACTTGTCTCTAGCCAAGGCAGCTAGTCTCTCAGCTTCTTGTTGTTCTTCTATTTTGCCAATTAGATGTGGTTCAGTATTGAAGGGTAATAGTGGATCTCTTAAACTTCTGGTGCATTGCATAAACAACAATGATCCTACAAATATAAAAAATAATAAATAAAAGTAAAACTAGGAAACTTAAATAAGAGTCAATTAACACAGATATATTCAATTGACAATTGTATTCCCTGGCAACGGCCCCATAATTTGATATCCCAAATTACACCTCTCTTATGAGAGAGTAAGTGATCGTTGACAAATATATAACCCAATTAGGTTGGGGTTGAATTCCACAGAGAATATGGTGTTAATCAAGGTTATTTGTGATTTAACTGACTAATAGCTAGTAGTTTCCTTTAAATAGGGGGTTTTTATCAATCAATCTATCGTTAACTTTTCAACTTGCTTTAAAAACTCAAAGTTAAGGTTGCAGTATTTCAAATCAATGACATAGAGAAACTAGAGTTGTGATCACTATAATTATCAATCCTCATTGAATAATAGTTGTAGTATTGGATTCTCGTGACTTGTGGGATACACCAAATTATCATTATCGATAGCTCATCTAAGTATTTGTCAACCTACCTAGATATTGAGTTCCCTAATTCTCTCAAACTTAGAAAAACCTTCTATTCACACTAATTTTATCTCGAGTTGATTAATGTTGTTAGAACACTAATCATTAGATGGAAAACTAACCTTCCCAAATCCTCGTTGATAATTCACTACTTTTAGTTGATTTCACAATTCGAGCAAAGCAATAGAAAGCAGGTTCTATTATTTGCAACCAATAGAAAACATGTAATACAACAGAATTATCAAGATGAATCCCACAGTTATTCAAATCTTATCCAACTATTAAATCAATATAGGAATAATCATAGATCCCATAACTCTAGTTATGGGTTTTAATTCCATATGAAATAGAAAGAGATAATAATAATTGAATCCATAATTCAAAGAAATTAAACTTACAAAAGATGTAATCAAAGGCTGAATTTCTTCCAAGTTCAAGTAGAATTTCCCAAAACTAAACCAAAGATTAAAAAATTAAATTCAAAATTAAGAACCAAAAAGAAAGTTGTAAAGTCGTATTTTGTTAGAGTAAGTTCTTGATTCTTAATGAAACCTTAAAAACTGCTATTTATATTTGTAGCCTTCAAAATTTAAGATTTAAAGTCCATATTTTTCTCCCTATAGTTGATGCCCATGTCTGATGGCCTATCACATAGTAGATAACCTATAAGACCAGGTCGTCAACTCTTTTCTCCAATTCTTGTTCTCTGTCTATAATTGACACCCATGTCTGATGGCCTATCATGTAGTTGATAACCTATCAGACTAGGTCGTTAATTATTTGCTCTAATTATTGCTCACTTCTTTCAGCTGACGACCAACTGTGATAGCTTATCAAATAGTTTATGACCTCTTGTGATGACCCATCGATAGTTGACGACCTCTTGTGATGACCTATTATATAGTTGATGACCTCCTATGAGAACCCATCAGATAGTTAACAGCCACATGTGATACCTTATCAGATGGTTGACGACTTATCAGAGAAGCCGTCAACTAATATCTTCCTATTTTTTTCAATCAAAAATATCCTTCTTGACATGGTTTTCATAGGTTTTCATGCAACTTTACTTTCCTTACAAAATCACATGAAATACAATAAAAATAACAATACTTACTTAAGAACATACAATTATTCCAAGCTAAAAGCCTTAAATGTGCTGACACAAAGCCAACACACCAACTGTGATAGCTTATCAGATAGTTGATGACCTTCTGTGATGATCCATCAGATAGTTTAGGACCTCTTGTGATGACCTATCATATAGTTGATGACCTCCTATGAGGACCCATCAGATAGTTGACGACCATATGTGATAGCTTATAAGATAGTTGGCGACTTATCAGACAAGTCGTCAACTAACATCTTCCTATTTGTTTCAATCAAAAATATCCTTCTTGATATGGTTTTCATAGGTTTTCATGCAACTTTACTTTCCCTACAAAATCACATGAAATACAATAAAAAATAACAATACTTACTTAAGAAATACAATTATTCCAAGCTAAAATGCTTAAATGTGCTGTCACAAAGCCAACACATTTGTAATATCTAAATAAAGTAAAGTATGCTTAAGCTTAAGCACGAGTCTAATAATTATTAGTATGAGTATTATTTCATCGAAAAGTGTGTGTGAGGAGCTTGTGCAAATTTTTACTTTGAGTATGCAGCCAAAACTTGCTTGGTCCATTTTGTTAAGTGATAGTTGGTTGTATAGGACATGATCACATGCATTGTTTCAATTGAGTCCACTTAGCCTTAAAATCTTGACCAAATAATGTATTTATATGTATAAAATCCCTTGATCCTTGTTTGAGATAATAGCCTTTTATTTAACAACTGTTAGACTTCACTTCTTTATTGTTAAACCACTATTTTGGCCTTGGTCCCTTCTTGGACATCGTGCACCTCAACTTAAGAAAATTGCTTAAGTTGAGGTTGTCTACTACAAAAATACTTAGTGATTAAAGAAGGGTATAAAGAGTCCTTACTGTTAAACTCTATTTTGGATCTGGTCTTCTTTGGACATCATATACCTTAACTCAAGCAAATGGCATAAATTGACGGTAGCTGTTGGAGGAATGTTTAATGAGTGGAAGTTGAATCAAAGGCATTGAGAGTGTGCAAATATAATAAACCTTTGTATTTTTCCTACAAGATTGTATTAGCAAGAAGGCAGGGGTTAGTAGATAAGGAGAGGAATGTTTGAGTTGTAAATTAAATCAAATAAGAGGTAACGATGGCAAGGAGGGCTGAGTACTATCGAGAGATATACCTCACCTGCACCCAAGATTTATTATAAACCAAATAAAGTCCTATTGTCACGACCCAATTTATGAGTCATGATGGAACCTATTAAATTCTGTTAGTAGGTAAGCAAAACCATAACTCGGAGCTAACACAATAGGTTAGTTTGGTAGGAATTTCCCAATAAGGGTAAAATTTTAAGAACACCATTTATAAATAACAAAAGTTCTAGATAAAATAAACAGTCAATACAAGATACCATCCTATGATCTGGTAGAGCTAGTACACGAGCATCTAATAGTATTAATACAACTCAATATATCTATATGAATAGTCAATAAATCTATCACGAAACTAAAGATTGAATTTCAAGATAGAGGGAAATTAGGTGACTCAAACTCCAAGAGCTCACCTTATCTCTATAAATTAATCACCACATGAACGTCGATCAATGGCAAATACTAGTACTCAGATATGCACCAAAAAGGTATAGAAGTGTAGTACGAGTACCAAAACAATGGGTACTCAGTAGGCATCATTCAACCGATTGAGCTAAATCATGATACAAGTATGACAAACTGCAAGATATTATAACTAAGTCAAGGTATAGAAATGAACTTGGATCATCTCCAACACCACTGTACATAATCGGTAAATAAATCAGAATGTCATACATAAAATAATATCACACAAGATATCACAAACTATAACATTATCTCTCATACGCTAATTGGTGACTCATCACAGCCTCCCATATGATTGGAGAGTACACTCAAGAGAAGAATAAGAAATCAACCTATACTATAACTAACCTTCATTGTCATTTAACCATCATTCCACAATTTATCCACATTCTAGAATGTTACCATCATTACAAAACCTTATCATCGTTGCACACTAATCATTATTTATTAGATAATCATCACTTATTAACCGGTCTATTTAATTACTGGAGTTCATTTATGTCATACCACATTATAACTGTTTTTGCATTTTATTACTTAGATAAATTTCCACCTTATCTCACATTCATATATTGTCAATCATAAAAAGTATACCATCATAGCATAATATTGTAATACCCGTACTTTTCCTAGCTTAAAATATTTCCCTAAGAATGTTAGAAGCTTTTATTAAAAAATGAATCCACTTTTACGGATGTGGTATTTTCAATATTTTCATATTTTATCATGTGGGTAATCAAATAAGCTTTCTATCGATACCAAATTTGCCCAAATCCGACACCCGGGTGAAGAGTAAGAGCCTTTTTAATGAGACAGTGTATCACCTGAGCCTTCAGCGCATCGCAGAGATAGATTAAATGAAAATAGTAAATTTCTAGTACTGCTCCATGATAGTGGCGCATCATGTCAAACTTCCAGGTCACAGACAAGGTGGCAACGTGATAGCTCTGCGTCCGCCACTGTGCAATTTCCCATTTGTCACTTTCCAGTGACTTGGCGCTATAGTGGCACTTTGCGCGAAGGATGAAAATTGAGAAATTTTTACAAGAATTAAAATATGTGTCCTAGGGTTAAAGTGTCAATTTACCTACACTCTATAAGCTCAAAAACACAGATTTAAGCCTTTATTACACCGAAATATACTCTATTCTCTCAAAATCCTCTCAAGAACACATTAGGGTTTTTCATAGAAGATTCAAGTTCAAGAATTTCCTCCGTCAATCTTTGTGTATTTATGAACCAAGGTATGCATAGTGTTCTTTCATGGACTCCTTTCGTCTATGAAGCCAAAGAATCTCTTTCTAAGTTTAAGTTTATGGATTTCTTTATGAATTTCATGTTTGGTTTGTTTTGTTTATGTTGAGAATGATCAATTGAATTCAAATCAATGTTGAGTGATCAATTTTATGTGGAATTGATTTGTATAGATGTATATTCATGTGAACCTATGAATAAACCCTAGATGATGAAATTAGAGATGAATCATGATGATTAATTATTGTATAATGTTGTCTACATGTGCTACGCCTACTATGTATTTGATTAAATGCCTATACAAAGGAAAAGTTCCCAGCTAGCATGATATTATGAAATCCCCATGTTTGTACAAGTCTATGCATATCATATGTTTTATGTAGTGCTTAAATATATGAATTATGAATTATGTTGTTGGTCATGTGTTCAAGTAAGCCATGCTATGCCAGTTTCTTATCATCGAGTCTTGGGGGTACTTGTACCTAAACATTTAGCTGTGTGCCTAGAGCCATGCCATGTTTTTACGATCTCCTCACCCAAGCTATAATCCATAGAACTCAGTCAGTCATGTGACTCAGGAAATCTCAGAAATCTCAGTAATCTTAGTAGTTCAGTAATATTAGTGATCTCAGTACTCAGTAATCTCAGTAACCTTAGTATTCCCAATCAATCTCAGTAACTTCAGTATCCTTAGTCAGTCCTTAGAACTTAATACATTCCGTTAGTCAACGGAACTCAGTAACTTCAGTTTATCTTTGCTAAACAATACTACTAGTATCAAATCAGTTTAGTTCATTAGTTCAACTTAATTAATCAGTTCAATGTCTTTCAAATGGAAGTTGTATTCTACAGCGAGCGAGCCTAGGGATAGGGACTTACCCGCTAGACAGGACTGAGATCCCTAGAAGCAATCCCTAAGTTCCAGAACTACGTAGCCAGGGTAGGTATGAGATGTCACCTGTTAGATAGGATTTACATACTTATGGATCACCCGTTAGCACATTTAAATGTATAGGACTGATCCCAGGGGTCACCCACTAGATTAGGACTAACTCCACAGTAGTTGTCTTTACAAGTGGCACGGTATTGACACCCTTCCATCTAGGGTTACAAGTTGGACCCCAGTTAGCTTAGTATAGGGCATGTCTATTAGATGAATACATCCCACAGTTTTAGTTACAAAATCAGGACTGTTAGATACAGTCACTTCAGCTCAGTAGTATACATTTAGGACTGTCTGATATAGTCACTCCTTATTATTATAAATAGACTCTAGGATCACCCACTAGGTAGGACTGCTCTTAACTATGGTCAATCAGTATCAATATTATCAGATGTAGAGATCACCTGCTAGATAGGACTAATCTCAAATTCAATTACTCAGATACAGTACGAAACTCAACTAGTTCCATTAAACTCAGGACTATTAGATACAGTCACTCATGTTTTCAGTTATATTAGTTATCAAAACTCATGTTATCAGTATTCAGCTTCAGGACTGTTAGACACAGCCAACCAAACCAGTTATTCATAATCAGAACTGACAGAAATAGTTATCCACGTATCAGTGATATAGTATTAGTCCTTTAGTATTCAATAATATAGTATCAGTGTTTCAATATCAGTAGACTTAGTATCCAGTCCTATCACGATCTCAGTTACAGTTACGTAGTCATGTATGTATTCTCACATTCATGTTAGTCAATCAATTAGTATTGTTCATACATATGAACCATTTGTACTTTGCCTACCTCACTTGCATACCAGTATATTTAAAGTACTGATGTATTTGTATTTTGGTGTCTTATATCATAAGTTTAGAAACTCGAGCTCCAGATAACCAGTAGCATCCCAGTACAGCAATTAGAGTGTACAGTGATTCTTCATCCTTTGAGGACATGACAATCTCATTACTATTTTAGTTTTTAGTTTATTTCAGTATTTGGAGTTAGTTGGGGACATGTCCTATTAACTCCTTATTCAGATAGTTTAGAGGCTTTCAGACTATAGTATGTTAGACAGTTACTTCATATTTGCTTTGGTATTGTAATACCATTTTCAAACATTTTTTATGAAATATTCATTCAGTTTTAAACTTTATGGACATTCATTTCATGATTCTGCATATTTACAGTATATTTATCACTGCTTAGTTACAGATATAAGTCATGGGTTAGCTTATGGTCCTTCGGAGTCATGAGCACCATGTAACATCTCGGGTACCAGATTTGGGCCATTACAAACTTGGTATCAGAGCCTAAGGTTTAATAGTGTCCTAGGAAGTCTAAAAAGCTGCATCTAGCTTATACATGCGTGTATTGTGCACCATACTTATGTGCAGGAGGCTATGATATGTTTTTGGAATAGTTTCCCTTCTTTCAGTATTCATGTCATACCAATGAGCATAGGCTCAAAGTTAAATGCTTAGTCATGAATCAGTTCGTAGATACCCTATGCATTACCCAGTATCTCAGTAAGGTTAGCATTCTTAGAGGGACATAGTGCCCTAAGAGGGAGATACCCTATTATTTCCTCAATGCTATCATGTCTTAAATTAAGCTTCTCTTAGCATAAGGAATCCAGTTTAGAATATAGGGTAATCATAAGTTAACCCTCAAAGTCCCAACCTCTGCTATGGGCTAAGTAATCAAAGGCTCAGTTCAGTTCATGAAATTCAGTTTATATGTGATGGTTCTGCCTTAGTCATGTTCTCAGGTTCTAGTTCATGTATACTTCAATCATAATCATGGGGTCATCAGTTCCTTTCAGTCATGTAATAGTTTTCTTAAACTTACTTAGTTCTATGTTCAAACTACCATTATAAACTTGGTATTCAGTTCATGCTCAGATCCACATTACAAACTTGGTACTAAGTACTCTTGCTCATTTAGTCATGCATTCATATACCAGTTCAATTATGTAATCATGTATTAGACATGCCTTCACACTGAAAGAAATTTATTTCATCAGAACATTCAGTCATATATTCATAAGTCAATTATCCATACATCAGATATGCATGAATTCAGCTTATCAGTCATGCATCATACATGCATGTTCAGTATGTTACATTTAACTCTTTAGTCATGTCAGTAATGAGATCATGTTCAGTATGCACGTCAGTTCATCTTTTTTCCTCTTACTCAGCCTCATTCGAGAACGAATGTTCTCAAGGGGGAGTAATACCCATACTTTTCCTAGCTTGAAATTCCCCCCCAAGAATGTTAGAAGCTTTCTTTGAAAGATAAATTCACTTTTATAGATGTGGTATTTTCAATCTTTTCACTTTTTATCTTGTGGGGAATCGAGTAAGCTTTCTATCGATACCAAATTCGCCTAAATCCAACCCCTGGGTGAAGAGTTAGAACCTTCTTAGTAAGACAATGTATCACCTAAGCCTTAGTGCATTACAGAGATATGTCAAATGGAAATAGCCAATTTATAGTGTTTCTCCATGATAGTGGTATGTCGTACTAAACTTCCAGGTCGCAGACAAGGTGGCAATGCGATAGCTGCATATCACGCTACTGTTCAATTTCCGATTTGTCACTTTTCAGTGACTTGGCGCGATAGTGGCGCGTCACACCGAGGATGAAAATTGGGAAATTTTCATGAGAATGAAAATACGTGTCCTAGGGTTAAAAGTGTATATAAGCTCAAAAAAATGGATTTGAGCTTCTATGAGATGTTTTAGGAATAGTTTTCCTTATTTCAGTATTCATGTTGTGCCAGTGAGCATAGCTAAAATTTAAACTCTCAGTCATGAATCAGTCCATGGATGCCCTATGCATCACCCAGTATCTCAGTAAGGTGAGCATTCTTAGAGGGACATAGTGCCCTAAGGGGGAGATACTTTTGAAGCAAGTTTAGAGTACGTTGTAAGCGTAGGCGACCTTTTATTGAGCCTTTGAAATTTAGGTTAGGTGGCATTGGAGCATAGCGTATCGATCACATGCTGCCCTGATTAGCCTTATCTTGTTAGTAAATCTCCAGTTTAGGTCAAACATTAGGTCATTCTTATTTGCATCAAGGTCAGACCTATGGAGACTGGATTAGTCCTTTATAGGAGACTCATCTGAAGCATCCCAGTGTGCTATTTGTTGCATTTTTAGGGTAAAGGTCATTCAGTGTGATTTTGGAAACTTGTGAGCATAGGTTGAAGAGATTCAAAAATCAAAATTAAAAAAATCTTATTTTGTTGTACTTTATGGCTTTTATTTTAAAAAAATAAATAAATATTATTTTTTATACTTATTTCTTCAAAAATAAAATCAAAAATACTTTTTTTTTATTTTCATTAACATGCATTTATACGAGAAAAAATGAAAAAGATTTTTTATAAGATTTTGTATATATTATATAAAGAAAATGCAGAAAAATATTTTCCTTTAATTTCCTTATGTTTTTGTAAATCAAAATTTTCGAAAAAAAGTTTTTTGGTATTATTGTTTTAGAAAAATTCCATATAAAAATACAAAATATTTTCCTTTTATAGTTTTGGTTTCATTTTATACGACATTTCAAATCAAAAACTTCAAAAAAAAATTATTGTCCTTTTTCATCATTTGATTTTAGA
Source organism: Capsicum annuum (assembly GCF_002878395.1). Classification (NCBI taxonomy): domain Eukaryota; kingdom Viridiplantae; phylum Streptophyta; class Magnoliopsida; order Solanales; family Solanaceae; genus Capsicum; species Capsicum annuum. The sequence goes on along the minus strand of NC_061115.1, from coordinate 144,964,774 downwards.
AAATAGAGTCGTGTCTCTCAAGTTGGGTCTAGCCTTTCATTTAGTCCTTAATTGGTCAATCTGAAAAATTATGGACACCTGGTTCTGTTCTCTTTGAAGCGAGATACATAGGTAGGCCTTCTTGGGTTCGGTGATCTTCATTAAAAAAATATATCTTCACCCTTATTCAAAAAAATTCTTATTTCTTTTAGCGTCGTTTATTTCACACTCCTCTTTCATCAAAAAATGCAAAAAAAAAAAAATCTCTTTGATAATTTTAGGATTCATTTTTATTTGAAATTCAAAGTAAAAAATTCAAAAATATTTTCTTAAACTTGTTTTTATAGAGAATTTTAAAAAAAAATGTTTTGGTGTCTTTACAGTTTCTTTTCCTCTAAAGGTTCAAAAAAAAAGAAAAAACGAAAAGAGAGTTTTGAAAAATGTAAAATCCTTACTCATTTGTCATCTAGTTTGTTTAAGTTGGTTGGTTTGTGATACCCTTGTAACTCATCGCTACTTCACCAGGTCAAAAAGAAAAGTGTCAATGGCTGAAGAAAGAACTATTTTAGGTAGTGATAACCTTTAAACCAATTAATTGAACAAGAATCAAATTATTGAGGAAGTAAGAAGGTTGAAAGAATAATAGACCTATGTATATCTGGCTTGGATGACTGGCCAACCTCCGTTACCCAAGGATCTTTTTGAGGATATCATATCAATCTCTACTAAAATTGGGACAACAGGTGTAACGCACTGAATCTAATATCTGGAATGCTACACGGTGCTCATGACCCCGAAGGATCACAACCCATCCATGACTGACATCTGTACCTGTATACTATATGACATCATGTAAAATGCAGAAATAATAAACTGGAACATGCCATAAGGGTCAAATCGGATAAAACATACTATTTGAGAGTACGGTATATCAATACTAAAACATGAACTGGAATAAATTGTCTGAACATACTGTAGTCTGAAAGCCTCTAAAACTGAATTATCTGAATAAAGAGTTGATGGGACATGTCCCTAACTAACTCCAACTACTAAAATAAACTAAGTAATAACATAATAAAGTAATGATCATGTCCTCAAAGGATGAGGACTCACTGCTAACTCTGACTGCTGAGACAGGAATGCTACTGATGCTCTGGAGCTCGTGCTTCTGAACCTATGGTATAAAACACCATAGCGCAAATGCATCAGTAGGATTGAACATATTGGTATGCAAGTGAAGTAGACTGAATGCAAGGGTTTATATATGCATGAACAATACTAGCTGACTGAATAACATAAACATTAGAATAATAGCATGAATACGTGAACTGTATCTGAGATCAAGACATCACTGAATCTGAATACTGATAACATAGGTTTCGTATAACTGTTGAACTATTATCTAAATAATTGTGTGATGTGTGAGCAGATGCTAACACATTTGAGGCTTTTAACTAAAAATAATTATAAAATCTTAAGAAACTTTTGTCGTTTTTGATTGTTTTATGTTTAATTTTGTAGTAGAATCTGATATGATAGAGAACCAACAAGAATGAAAGAAAAGAAGTTGAAATCTAAAGAAAATATGGATGATGACATTTGTGATGAGTTGTCAGCCCAGTGATAAGCTATCAGCTTCATCGTTAGTAGTAGACAGAGAATTGTCCTAAGTTGAAAGTTGTGATGACATTTTGTGATAGGTTGTCAAGGGTCTGATAAGCTGTCAAGAATGTCGTCAGCCTAAGGAAGCACAGGAGAACTGAAGCAGAGCCTTGATGATATTTTTTGATAGGTCGTCAAGGAGTTGATAAGTCATCAAGATTGTCATTAGCCTTAAGCAGGAAGAGCCAAAACTGAAGAAGGAGTTGATGACATTTGTAATAAGTTGTCAGCCTCCTGATAAGCTATCACAAATGTTGTTACTTAATCCGAGGGATTTCTGAAATTTTATTATTTTGTTTCCTTATTTAGGGTGAACTATTTAAAGCCTTGTTTAGGGTTTTCTTGGAGGCCCACACATTGGGTTTTGAAGATATTTTGATATTTTCTCTCTCTAATTTCTTGGCTTGAAAAAGCAAATACTTTGAAGAGATTATTATCATTATTTTGGGATTTTCTTTGTGATCTAATTTGCAATTCAATAGTTATTATTCTTCTTGTGGTAAGTTTAACTGTCAAAGCATGAATACAACTCGTTGTTTCGATTTTAGCATAATGAGTGGCTAAATTCCATTAACCTGAATTATAGGATCTAGGGTTAGGGCTTGATAAAGTGCTGAGTGATCAAGATTTGAAAGGTGGTAGGACTTCTTGATAATTTTGAGGTTTTAATTAACTTCTGTTGGTTGCAAACAATAGATAAAACCTACTTTGATTTGCTTGAAAAGGAAATCAAATATAGTGGGAAATGAATTATCAAAAGGGACTTGGAAATACTCCATTTAATAATCAGCGCTGTAACAAGGTTGGTTAACCAGAGGTAAAATCTGGGCTGTGAATATAAATTCCCTAGGTCCGAGAGAATTAGGTAATTAAATGCTTAAGTAGGTTGAGAGACATTTAGGCATAACTTCGATAAATATAACTTGTTGTCCTATCTACTATGAGAATCTTGAACTACAATTAGCATCTGTCAAGTACCAAAACCCCTAGTGAACATAATTCTGGTTTTTCATAAACTCTTGATTACGAACACTTAAGTTAAAGTGACAAAAAATTTATTAGCTAATCTCCAAACCCCCCCCCCCCCATTTTATCTTTTTGTATCATCTGTTTGAATTCAACTTATAGCTATAGTCTCAAATTAGTTTAATCGCCACTCACATTATTCCCTATGGATTCGATCCCGACTCCAGAAGTTGGGTAAATATATTGACGATGAATGCCTTGCACTAAATTAAAGTGTAAGTTGAGCGTTATCTGAAATAGCACCGTTGTTGGGGAATAATTTGGCGTATTGAATTGGTTTGGAATTTTAACCTACTGTCTTGAACTCAAACTTGTAAATATTTATTTTTAGTTTTCTTTTATTTCTTGTGTTAGGTAGATTTTTTATTTTAGTTTACTTATTACTATGGGATCGTGGAATGAACATGAGCTTGGTGGTTGGATATCTTATCTTGATGATCCATACCCATATTATGATCGACATCACTTTTGGCAAGATTGTAGTTATGCTCCCGGGAGAGAGATGTATGCACCATCTCCATCCTACCGGGAGTATGATTGTTCTTTATGTGGTGGTAAAGATGGACATTGGAGTGATTTCCCAAATTCCACCTCCCCCCATTATGCTAACCCAAATTCTAGTTCTTCTGATGATTTTAATAGGTCTTTTTGTCAAAAAAAAAAAAAGAACAAAGAACCGAAAAGAGTGGAATTGAAGCTATGCTTCAACTAATGTTGGATCGTATGGACACAACGAATGATATCATATGTGATATATGTAAAGACATTAGGGAATTTAACAAAGAAAGAGAAAGGATAGGGGAGATGGATATCGAGGTCAATCATCTAAAGCACTCTTCTACATTATGTTTAGATGATATCTTGTCTATGGAATCATTTAGACTAATTGAAGAGTGTGAAGATGAGGAGAAAGAATCCTATAGTGATGTTGAGCTTGATATTGAGCAACCTTTGGTGACTTCCCAACCAACCAAACCATTCATGAACGAAGATGCCAAAGATGAGGAAATGGTACTAGAGTCGAAATAATAAATCAAGTACAATTCTTATGAAGTTTCTAGTCCATTTCGGGATAAATAGACTATTATGAATGCTACTCCAAAATTGAGAGTTAGTCCTCATTCGAACAAATTTTCAACATTATGGTTGGTGGATGTGATGAAAGTCGAATCACCCAAGCAAATGATGAATTTTGAAAATGAGGAAGAAAATTCTTACATTTTGGAATTTATCATTCCAAAAGGGTATACTACTACCCCAATCTTGAAGGCCAAGAAGCTTAAAGATTGATGTCCATTTAGTGGATCTTTAAGATCCTTACTATTTTCCAATAAGCCCACATGAAAGTTCGATGCAGAATTGGGCAAGCAGTTCAAGTATTCGAAGTGGAGTGATAGAACATTCCTTATCATGCCCTCATATTTCCCCAACAGACCTAAAAAATGTAAATATCGAAAGATGGGCTGACAATTCAAATCGTCAAACTGGAGGGATAAAGGATGACTAAATATTGTCGTGCTGCGATATTAAATTAGGTGCTTCTTGGGAGTAAACCTAAGGTATTTTGTTGTTTGTACTCATATTATGTGATTGACATCAGATCTTTGCACCCATGGTGTCATAGGTATGTTTCTAACTCTCTCATTTTTGTTTAACGCATTCAAGACATTGCATGATTTTAAGTTGAGGGTGGAGCTACTTGTGGGTGTTGATGTCCTCTTGGGGTTTTTGTTGTCGTGCCTCTTTTCTCTGGAGACTTGTTTCTAGTAAAGCCGGCATATTTAGGCGTATTGTGTTTGTTTTGTGATGTGTTGTGGTTAACTGGGGGAAAATAAGTATCTAGGACAGTTGACATATTTTTGTTGATTTTTCTTGGAATGATAAATACTTCTCCAATTTTCTATCTGGTAACTGTGTGATGAGCATCTATATGTGAATATTGTGAACCTTTTTATGGTATTAGTATTAGGGATATGATAATCACTGCTAACAATTGCATGAACCGAAAGGGTAGTAGCTTATGATGTATCTTTGTGCCATGTGTGTGAGATGCTACCTAGTTCCCGTTGTGTGTTAAATCCAGAACTTGTCCGGTTGGTCTTGCCTTGGTTGTAGGATAGCGGTTAGGAAAGGATCATAGATCATTGTTGATATTAGTCCACTTTTTGCCTAAATGACCTTTTATGTGTGAATAATATCTCTTGATCCTGATTTTGAGCCTGAATGCATATTCTTTTTATTATACCTATCATCTTTCCATTTGTATCACAATGAACCTATTTTGGCCCTGATTCTACTTAGATAATGTGCAGTTTGACTTAGGCAAATAGCCTAAGTTGAGGGTAGCAATCATAGGGGTGCATGATGTAAAGTGAGTATAAAGAAGAGTAATAATATATATATATGCAAGGCTGGAAGAATGAGACAAGAAAAGTTGTGCAAAAAAGAAAATGATTGATTAAACGACCACACCCATCCTGAATTTACTTAATCAAGAAAGGGAGAAATAAGGTAAAGTTTGATAAGTGAGACCCCAAAAAAAAATAGTGTAGTGCCAAGGAAGCTTAGTTACTTTAAATATCCCTGCGTATCATACTAGCCCCAAGCCTACATTACAAACTGAAGAAAAGTCCTATAGTGATCCTAACGTAACTGTCTAAAAGCTTCGGTAATGAAAATAAGGGCAAGGTTATGGTATTTGGCATACATTGACTAGAAATTCTTACTAAGAGTGAGTGTCTCTTGACCATCCCTACATTTACATAATTGATTTTATATATGAGTGAGGAGGGACTTCTTTGTTGTAAGGGAACATTGGTTGTATTGCTAGTTGCCTACTTAATTGGGAAGTGTAATTTGTATATAGGCATGGTTATTGTTGCTAAGTTGATGCCATATCTTGATTCCTTTCTGTCACCTTATTGATCTTCATGGATATACATAGATGGCTTTAAAGGGATTGAAAATGGAGAGGGTAATATGTTTTGAACTAAAATTGATGATCAACTGTCATAGGTATCTTATGTGTCTCTTGGTTTAGCATTGTAATGTTGTGTTTTAGTTGCTTGAGGACAAGAAATTGTTTTAAGTTAAGGGTGTTGATGTGTGAGTAGATGCTAACAAATTTGAGGCTTTTAACTAAGAATAATTGCAAAGTTTTAAGTAACTTTTGTCGTTTTTGACTGTTTTATGTTTGATTTTCCAGTAGAAGCTGATATAATAAAGAACCAACAAGAATGGAAGAAAAGAAGTTGAAATATGAAGAAATCAAAAGAAAAGTGTGGCTGATGACATTTGTGATAAGTCGCCAGCCCTGTGATAAGCTGCCAACTTCATCGCCAGCAATAGACAAAGAATTGGCCTAAGTTGAAAGTTGTGACGATATTTTGTGATAGGTCGTCAAGGGTTTGATAAGCTGTCAAGAATGTCGTCAGCCTAAGGCAGCACCAGAGAACTAAAGTAGAGTCTTGACGACATTTTGTGATAGGTCATCAAGGAGCTGATAAGTCAACAAGATTATCGTAAGCCTTAACCAGGAAGAGCCAAAACTGAAGAAGGAGTTGATGACATTTGTGATAAGCTGTCAGCCTCCTGATAGGCTATCATAAATGTCGTCTCTTAATCCGAGGAATTTCTGAAATTTTATTATTTTATTTTCTTATTTAGGGTGAACTATTTAAAGCCTTGTTTAGGGTTTTCTTGGAGGCCTGCATATTGAGTTTTGACGATACTTTGCTATTTTCTCTCTCTAATTTCTTGGCTTGAAAAAGCAAATACTTTGAAGAGATTATTATCATTATTTTGGGATTTTCTTTGTGATTTAATCTGTGATTCACTAGTTATTCTTCTTCTTGTGGTCAGTATAACTTTCAAAGCATGAAACAACTCATTGTTTCGATTTTAGCATTATGAGTGGCCAAATTCCATTAACCTAAATTGTGGGATCTAGGGTTAGGGCTTGATAAAGTGCTGAGTGATCAAGATTCAAAAGGTGGTAGGACTTCTTGATAATTCTGAGGTTTTAATTAATGTTTGTTGGTTGCAAACAAAAGATAAAACCCATTTTGATTTGCTTGATAAAGAAATCAAATATAGTGGGAAGTGAATTATCAACACAGACTTGGAAATACTCCGTTTAATAATCAGTGCTCTAACAAGGTTGGTTAACCAGAGGTAAAACCTGGGCTGTGAATATAAATTCCATAAGTCCAAGAGGATTAGGTAATTATATGCTTAAGTAGGTCGAGAGACATTTAGGCATAACTTCAATAAAGATAACTTGTTGTCCTATCTACTGTGAGAATCATGAACTACTATTAGCATCTGTCAAGTACCAAAACCCCTAGTGAACATGATTCTGGTTTTTCATAAACTTTTGATTACGAACACTTATGTTAAAATGACCAACAATTTATTGTCTAATCTCCAAAACCCCCCATTTTATCTTTTTGTATCATCTGTTTGAGTTCAACTTGTAGCTATAGTCTCAAATTAGTTTAATCGCCACTCACATTGTTCCCTGTGGATTCGACCCCGACTCCAAAAGTTGGGTAAATATATTGATAACGACCGCCTTGCACTAAATTGAAGTGTAAGTTGAGCATTATCACTGTATTTGACAATCCTATTTTTGATGGAACTAGTTGAGTTTCGTACTGAACTGGGTGACTGTATCTGATTTTTCTGAATTTTGTAGAACTATCTGAGTTCTATTACTGAGACTGTAACTGTGGTAAGTAGTCATCTAACTGACATGCCCCAAATAAAGCAATATAGCTGAGTTGGGGTCCAATCTGCAACCCCAATTGGAAGGGTGTCAATACCACGCCACAGGTAAGGACAAGTTATGAGTGATCCCTCATCTAAAAGGTACTCGAAGGAGAACAGTAGGACCCTCATCTAATAGGTTAAGCCACCTTATCAACCCTCATCTAACAGGTTAGATGTCTCAACCTACGCTGGCTACATAGTTTTGGAGCGCAAGAATTGCTTCAAGGAATCACACCCTCTACTCTCAGGTGAGTTCCCATCCTTGGGCTCACTCGGTGCTAAATCCTACTCCCATCTGATTAGACACTGAATTAATTATACTGAACTAACTGGACTGAGTTTACTAAGTTTCGGTAACTGACGGAGTATTATTGAGATCTGATAACTGACTGAGATTATTGAGATTACTAAGATTACTGAGTTTTTCCTGAGTCATGAGACAGACTGAATTCTACTAAATATGTCTTAACTGAGAGTATCTTGAAAACATGACACTGGCTCTAGACACATAGCTAAATTGTTGGGTACAAGCACCCCCATGACTCAATATCATGAAACTAACAAGATTGACACTTCTTGACACATGACCATAGTCAACAATTCATAATACAATATTGAGGATATTCATGAAGTATCAGCATGCCATAAGCTCACACATGAATAGAAGTACATGTAAACATGTCATAATTTCATAATGTCTAATCTCATGAGCATTACATCAATCCATCACAAAGCATAACAATAACATGGGAGTCATTTGAAATTAAGGGTGAAACATAGGTTCATCATTTTGGTCACAATTAAGTCATAAGGCATGTTTCCTATTCTCTTAGGCATTTTATCAAACACCTTGCATGCATAACTATAAGCTTAGGCTTGGACATTAAATTAATTCATCATGGTTGCATAAATCAATACAATTTAGTAGATTTAAATCCACATGCTAGCATAAATTAATGAAAATACATTTAACGATTTCAACTTGGGTATCATACACAACATCAATATGTTTGTAATCAATCCACAACATAAACATCACAATTTATAATTTAAAATTGGATTCTTGGGCTTTATGGACGAAAGGAATCCATGAATGAACACTTGACATGCCTGGGTGGATGATTTCTTAAATATTTGTGGAGGAAAGCTTGAATTATTGACTTGGAATTAAGCACCTAGGGTTTCTTGTTCTTGGGGATTGATCTTTGAGAGAAACCCTAATTAGATGTTGTGAATGAATACTGAAGTTATGAGCTATTGTTTGGTATAATTAGCAGTTAAAACAGCTGGATAAAGACCCAAATACCCTTTTAAAAATGGCTTTATATTTATGAACGGACTTTGCGACAGCTCGTGCGATGGTCCATCTCTGGCTCGACGATCTGTCATTCTGACCGTCGCACTTGGGCCAGAATAGGGACTCACTGCCTTAGTAGCGATGGCTTGGGCGACGGTCCATCGCTATCTCGATGGTCCGTCAACCTGTCCGTCGCACCTTATCTAGAACATTGACTTACTACTTTAGCTGTGACGGTTTAGGCGATGGTCCATCGCGAGCTCGACGGTCCGTCAACCTGCCTGTTTCTAACATCTCTCAATAAAATGTCCATAACTTTCTACTCCGATATCGGATTTGGACGAAATTGGTATTGTTGGAATGATAATTCAATTTGTCATATGATAAAAAGTCAAAATTGGGGAAATTCTATTTGTTTTAAATATTAATCATTTAAGAAGTCATCACTAACTATTCTGGAGACTAGATTTGACTGAAAAAAGTTTGGGGTATTACCATATCTCTTTTTTAAAAATATTCATCCTCGAATGAGACTGTCTGAGAGGGGAGAAATGGTAGACTAAAATACATCCTGAACATGAATGACTGAAACATGGCTCTATGACTAACATGAATGATAAACTGAATAAATATCATACTAAACATGCATATCTGATACATGAGTAACTGGTTCCTAAATGCATGAGTGAGTGTTCTGAGGAACTAAGTTTCTCACAATGACAATGCATATCTGATGTCTGATTACTTGACTTAACTGATACATAAATGAATGACTGAATATACAATGGTATTTAACACCAAGTTTATAATGGAATTCTGAACATGAAATGGATACCAAGCTTGTAACTAAAACCTGAACATGAAACTGAAAAGCTTAAGGAGAACTGTTACCTTGATCTAGATCTGAGTTAGCAGAGAAGAGGTGAGGGTACTTGGTTTACATATCTACTTCTGCTTCCCAAGTAGCTCCCTCAATCGACTGATTTTGCCAAAGAACTTTAACTAGAGGGACTTCTTTGTTCCTCAGCCTACGAGTCTGATAGTATAGGATTTCGCCTAGAATCTCTTCATAAGAGAGGTTGTTCTGAACATCTAATTTTTGAATAGGGACTACGACTGCAGGGTCACCTATGCATTTCTTGAGCAAAGATACATAGAAGACTGGATGAACTGAGGCCAGATCAAAAGGTAACTCGAGCTCATAAGCTAACTTGCCGAGACGATTGGCAATTTTAAAGGGACTGACATATCAGGGACTGAGCTTTCCCATATTGTCGAACCACTTTATTCCCTTCATAGGAGAGGTATTTAGATAGACATAATCACTAATCTCAAACTCTAGATCCTTTTTGCGCACATCTGCATAAGATTTTTATCGGCTCTGTGCAGCCCGAAGTCTTTCTCTGATCAACTGGACTTTTTCTAAGGCATCGAATACTAAGTCAGGCTCGATAACTGAGGCCTCACTAACTTTGAACCAACCGACTAGAGACCTGCATCTTCTACCATAAAGAGCTTCGAATTGAGCCATCCAAATACTAGAATGATAGCTATTGTTATATGCAAACTCAATCCAAGGAAAGTGGTCATCCCAACTACCCTTGAAATCAATTACGCATGCCCTTAGCATGTCTTCTAAAGTCTGAATGGTCCTTTCTACTTTACCATCTGTCTGGGGATGGAAGGCTATACTAAGATGAACTTAGGTACCAAGTCCCTTTTGGAATGCTTTCTAGAAATAAGAGGTGAACTGGGTACCTCTGTCTGAGATAATAGATAACGAAACACAGTGTAATCAGACCAACTCCCTAATATAGAGTCTGTCATAATCCTCGGCTGAATAAGAGGTATGGACTGGAAGAAAATGAGCTGATTTGGTCATCTTGTTTTCAATGACCCAAAATAAATCATGTTGGCGACGAGTATAAGGCAAACCCATCACAAAGTCCATGTTCACTTCTTCCTACTTCCAAGTAGGAATATTGAACTCCTGCATGGATCCACTAGGCTTATGATGCTCAATCTTAAATTGCTAACATATAGAGCACTTTAGCCACAAATGCTGCAATATCTCGCTTCATCCCACTCCATTAATAGACCTCCTATAAGTCATGGTACATCTTTATGGCCCCTGAATAAATAGAGTAACGCGCACCATGTGTTTCTATAAGAATTTTTTGCCTTAAGTTATCTATACCTGGAACATATAGACAACCCTGACAACGCAGAACAACATCTTCCCCTTGGGAGAAAAACTCTACTTTTTAATCCTTGATTGACTCTTTCAACTTGACTAGACTAGGATCTCTATCTTGCTTTTCTTTCACCTCAAAAACTAGAGATGATTCTGAACTATTTTGAACCCATCTATTACCCTATAAAGAATTAACTAGGCGGACACCTAGTCGGGAAAGCAGATGGACTTCCTGAGCTAACATCTTATTACTGACCTCAACATGAGCAACACTACCCATATATAGTCTACTGAGAGCGCCGGCCACCACATTAACCTTGCTCGAATGATAAAACACACTCATGTCATAATTTTTCAAGAGCTCTAACCACCTCCTCTAAAGAAGATTAAGATCTTTTTGAGAAAAAACATACTAAAGGCTCTTATGATCTGAGAACACATCTATATGAACTCCGTATAGATAATGCCTTCAGATCTTTAAGGCAAATACTACGCCTGCTAACTCGATATCATTAGTAGGATAATTCTTCTCATGGATTTTAAGCTGTCTGGAGATGTACGCTATGACCTTACCATAATGTATGAGGACACAAGCCAAACTTACTTTGGATGCATCATAATACACTACGAACCCATCAAAACCATCTGGAAGAGCCAAAACGGGAGCTGAGGTAAGTCGATTCTTCAACTCTTAAAAACTCTTCTTACAAGGATTTGACCAATGAAACTTGACTTTCTTCTAAGTCAATCTGGACATAGGGGATGCAATAGAATAAAATCCCTCAACAAACCATCGGTAATAACCAGCCAAACCCAAGAAACCCCTGATATTTAATAGAGAGAAAGGTCGAGGCCAGTTTCTTACTGCCTCGGTCTTTTGAGGATCGACCCTAATGCCATCATTGGAAATAATATGACCAAGGAATGCTACTGACCTTAGCCAAAATTCGCACTTACTGAATTTGGCGAAAAACTGATGATTTTTGAGAGTCTACATACTATTCTTAGATGGTCTGCATAATCACGCTCACTGCAGGAATAAACAAGGATGTCATCTATGAAGACTATGATGAACGTGTCCAAGTACTGCTTGAACACACGATTCATCAAGTCCATGAAAGCTGCGGGGGCATTGGTAAGACCAAAAGACATAACTAAGAATTCAAAGTGACCATACCGAGTACGAAAAGCTATTTTCATAATGTCACATTCTCTGACTCTGAGCTGATGATAGCTTGATTTGAGGTCTATCTTAGAAAAATAATTGGCACCCTGAAGTTGATCGAATAAGTCATCGATTTTGGGAAGTGGATACTTGTTCTTGATCGTGACTTTATTGAGTTGATGGTAGTCTATACATATTCTGAGAGAATCACCTTTCTTTCGTACGAATAAGACTAGTGCACCCCATGGGGACACAATGGGTCTAATGAATCCCTTGTCTAGGACATTCTTTAACTGTTCCTTCAATTTTCTGAGTTCTGATGGTGCCATTCTATATGGAAAAATAGATATAGGCTAAGTATCTGGATGGAGATTAATGCTGAAGTCTATTTTCCTTTTTGAAGGAATTCCTCGAAGATCTTCGGGAAAGATATCTGAATATTCATTTATGACTGGGACTGATTAAAGACTGGGAGTTTTGGAACTAGTGTCCTTAATTCAAACAAGATGATAGACATATCCGTTAGATATTATTATCTATGCCCGAAGGTAGGAAACAAGCTGACCTCTGAAAGCTGAAGTACTACCCCTCCATTCTAGGAAAGGTTCACTTGGAAACCAAAATTGGACAATTCTATTTCTACAGTCGACTATGGCATAGCAGGAATAAAGACAATCCATGCCGAGAATGACATCAAAATCAGTCATCTCTAATTAGACTAAGTCTGCTGAAGTGATTTTCTGAGATACCATAACTGGAAAGTTCCTATATACACATCGAGCTATAATAGTTTTACCCACTGGGTAGATACTGAGAAGGGCTCTACTAGAATTTTGAGACTAACATCAAAATCAACTGCTATGTAAGGAGTAACTAAAGACAAGAAAGCTCCTGGATCTAGCAAATCATAAATATACAAGTGAAATATCTGTAACGTACTAGTAACCACATTAGGAGAATTTTCCTGATCCTGTCGAGACTGAAGTGCATAAATTCGATTTGGGTGTTGCCCACTAGTAGCACTGGAAGTGGCACCCTGCTGATTTAGGCGATCGGACTGAGCTGAGGAATAATTCTACTGACCCTGATAACCTGACTAAGGACAATATCTGGCTCTATGGTTGTCTTGCCACATCTAAAATAGACATCGGTGTCATCTCTGCATACACCCTTTTGGTTCCTACCATAAGTCTGACAATGGGGATTAGTTCGGGCATTGCTAACACTGCCCTGAGACTTAGAGCCTGGCGCCTTATCTCTATTACCAACCCTGAACTTGGAAGATGGAGCACTGGCTGAAAAAGGATCTGGAACTGATGTTTTAGGATGGAACTGAGAACGGTTTCCTCCCTCAGACTTAGGCTGAGCAAAGTTGAAACTACTTATCCTTGCTCTCTTATTCTGCTTCTCCCTCATCTTCATCTTTTGATCTTCTACCTGTTGATCATAAGTCATAAGCCTGGCTATGTTCATGTCACTATTTAACATCACGGACCTGTACTCATTGACCACATTATCATTCACCCCAGAGACAAACTTACTCATCTTGGCCCTGCTATCTGCAACCACATGAGGAGCATGTCTGGTTAATTGAGTAAACTTAAGAGAATACTCTTTCACCATCATGTTTTCCTATATGAGGTTGACAAATTCTAGCACCTTAGCTTCTCTCAGCTCTAGAGGAAAGAACCTTTCTAGGAATGTGGTGACAAACTTCTCTCACTCTATGGATCCTACATCAACTGACCTTTCTCACTTCTACTGTTTGAACCAAGTGTGAGAAACATCCTACAACTGATATGCAGCTAGCTCAGCACCCTCACTAGGAGTAACCCCCATGATGTCTGTAACCTTCTGAACTAGATCAAGAAATTTTTTAGGGTCCTCATCTAACTTAGACCCAAAAAAGAAGGAGAATTCATTCGGGTGAAGTCCCAAATTCTGGCTGCAGCTGAATTGGCCACTGGGTTGGCTAGAAAGACTGTCGGTCATTCATTCTGAGGAGCAACTGACCGAGCAAGAGTAGTGAATGCAGCTTTAAATACTACATGAGAGACATGTTCGCCCAAAGAATCTTTGGGTTGAGGGGCTGACTAATTCCCAGTTCTCTTCTTGGGAGACATATTTTGTAAACTAAAGAGAAAGGGATTAGACTAAGGGATTAACTTAAGATTATTCTCACTGGCGCGACATGAATGCTGAAAAATGGGAAACTGTTCATAAAACATCTCATAGCCTTCTGTACATAAATACGGCGCACAACACACCCATGCACAAGACTCTACTATATGCGGCTTTCAGACTTCCTAAGACACTATTGTACCTTAGCCTCTGATACCAAGTTTATAATGCCCCAAATCTGGTACCCGAAATGTAACATAGTGTTCATGACCCTGAAGGACCACAAGCTAACCCATGACTGATATTTGTACCTGTATATTGTATAACATCATGTAAAATTCAGAAATAATAGACTAGAACATGCCATAAGGTTTAAAATAGATAAAACATACTATTTGAGAGTACGGTATATCAATACTAAAACATGAACTAAAATAAACTGTCTGAACATACTGTAGTCTGAAAGCCTCAAAAACTAAATTATCTAAATAAGGAGTTCATAGAATATTTCCCCAACTAACTCCAACTACTGAAATAAACTAAGTAGTGACATAATAATGTAATGATCATGTTCTCGAAGGATGAGGACTCACTGCTAACTCTGACTGCTGAGACTGGAATGCTATTGATATTCTGGAGCTTGTGCTACTGAACCTATTGTATAAAACACCATAGCGCAAATACATCAGTAGGATTGAATATACTGGTATGCAAGTGAGGTAGACTGAATGTAAGGGTTTAAATATGCATAAACAATACTAGCTGATCAAATAACATAAACGTGAGAATACAACAATGAATACGTGAACTGTATCTAAGATCAAGACATCACTGAATCTGATTACTGATAATATAGGTTTCATATAACTGTTGAACTATTATCTGAATGACTGTGTCTGACAGTTCTCTTTCTGATGGAACTAGCTAAGTTACGTACTGAACTAGGTGACTGTATCTGATAGTCCTGAATTCTGTAGAACTATCTAAGTTATATTACTAAGAGTAAGACTGAGACTGTAACTGAGGGAAGTAGTCATCTAACCAACATGCCCTAAATAAAGCAATATAGCTGAGTTGGGGTCCAATTTGTAACCCCAATTGGAAGGGTGTCAATACCGCACCACTAGTAAGGACAAGTTGTGAGTGATCCCTAATCTAACAAGTACTCTAAGAAGAATGGTAGGACCCTCATCTAATAGGTTAAGCCACCTCATCAAGCCTCATCTAACAAGTTAGATGTCTCAACCTACGCTGGTTACATAGTTCTGGAGCTCAAGGATTGTTTTTAAGAATAAAACCCTCTACTCCCAGGTGAGTTCCCATCCTTGGGCTCACTCGGTGCTGAATCCTACTCCTAACTAATTAGAAACTGAATTGATTATACTAAACTGACTAGACTGAGTTTACTGAGTTCTGCTAACTGATGAAGTATTACTGAGAACTGATAATTGACTGAGATTACTGAGATTACTGAGTTTTTCCTGAGTCATAAGACTGACTGAATTCTACTGAACATGGATTAACTGAGAGTATCTTGAAAATATGACACTGGCTCTAGGCACACAGCTAAATTGTCGAGTCTAACTACTGCTAAGACTGAATAGCATGAAACTGACAAGACTTGAAACTTCATGACACATAACCATAGTCAACAATTCATAGTACAATCATCGGGGATATTCATGAAGTATTTGCATTCCATAAGCCCACACATGAATAAAAGTACATATAAACATGTTATAATTTCATAATGCCTAATCTCATGAGCATTACATCAATCCATCACAAAGCATAACAATAACGTGGGAGTCATTTGAACTTAAGGGTGAAACATAGGTTCATCATTTTGGTCACAATTAAGTCATTAGGCATGTTTCCTATTCTCTTAGGCATTTTATCAAACACCTTGCATGCATAACTATAAGCTTAGGCTTAGCCATTAAATTAATTCATCATGGTTACAGAAATCAATATAATTTAGTAGATTTCAATCCACATGCTAGCATAAATTAATGAAAGCATATTTAACGATTTCAACTTGGGTATCATACACAATATCAACATGATCGTAATCAATCCACAGCATAAACATCACAATTTATAATTTAAAATTGGATTCTTGGGCTTCATAGATGAAAGGAATCCATGAATGGACACTTGACATACCTGGGTGGATTATTTCTTAAAGATTTATGAAGGAAAGCTTCAATTCTTAACTGGGAATTAAGCGCCTAGGGTTTCTTGTTCTTGGGGATTGATCTTTGAGAGAAACCCTAATTGGATGTTGTGAATGAATAATAAAGTTATGAGCTATTGTCTGGTATAATTAGGTATTAAAACGAGTGAAAAAAGACCCAAATACCCTTTTAAAAATGGCTTTAAATTGCTGAATGGGCTCTGCGATGGCTCGTGTGACGTTCCATTACTGGCTTGATGGTCCATCATTCTAACCATCGCACTTGGGCCAGAATAGGCACTCACTACCTTAGTAGCGACAGCTTAGGCGATAGTCCATCGCTAGCTCGACGGTCCGTCAACCTGTCCATCGCACCTTAGCTATAAGATTGACTTACTACCTTTGCTGCGACGGTTTAGCCGACGGTCCGTCTCTACCTCGACGGTCCGTCAACCTGCCCGTCGCACCTGGGCGGTTCTGACATCTCTCAGTAAAACATCCATAACTTTATTCTCCGATATCGTATTTGGATGAAATTGGTATCGTTGGAAAGCTAATTCAATTTCCCACATGATAAAAAGTCAAAATTGGGGAAAGTCTATCTGGTTTAAATATTAATCATTTAGGAAGTCATCACTAACTCTTCTGTATACTAGATTTGACTTAAAGAAAGTTCAAGGTATTACAACAGGTCCCCTTTACCTCTTAGGTTTTATCCCAACATATAATCTTCCTACTGGTCCAGGTGCTTCTACTATACGACCTCCAATCTCACCTCCTAGCAGAACTCCTCCTAACCTACCTCCTGCTCCTGCTTCTACTATAGCACCAAACAAAATGCAAGCAAGTAATTAAAATCCTTCAAGAGAAAGAATGAGACTACAACATTGGGACAGGTACAGTTTGTTTCATTACACCAAATTCCTACAAAAGATATTACCATTTGTTTCATGGATGGAAGTTTGCAGCTTTGTTATTTAACTTAGTTTAAGATATTATAGTCACTTGTTTAGATTTCACCATTGAAGATGAGGCTATGGTTTGCCATTAGAATGATGTTACATAAACGTTTATTGAGGGGCTATTTTGGCTGTAGATCAATACATTGACAATTTTGTTCTTCATGAAGTTCATTATTTAGGTTTCGATTATCGGTAAGTGTGGCAATATATTTCTAAATAGTTCCATGTACTGCACTACTTCTACTAGTAGGTTACCAGTAATATAAGGTAGTTTTGAGAAAAGCAATAGATGAATTGACATTAGCCTTTTACAATGTGTAATTTAATGCTAAAATTGATATGATTAAAATTAAGATAGAGTTCCAACAGCAGAATCCAACCAACACACAAAAAATGATTCCAAAAATACTATTTAGTGCACCTACCAAAACATGCCCAAACTCAATAATTATAACCCACAAATACTAATTCCCAGTGATCCTTTTTTCCCTTTGGATATTAAAGTAAGATTCTTTACTTAAGAAATTAAAAATTAAACCATACAACAACATACCCAATGTAATCTCACAAAGCAGGGCCGTAGAGAGTAGAGTGTACGCAGACCATACTACTATCGTGCTATTTATGATAGACCCTCTACTCAATCAAAAAATAGTTCCAGGCAGTAGAAAGAAAGAAATAACAGAAATGAAGACGGGCATGGCAAGTCAGCATCATCAAATTAATCATAAATTAATATAGTTAGAATCCTAGAACCAATAATTCTCCAATATTTAGTGAACCTATTAACACACTTAAACTCAAAAACAAGAGCTATTGAAGTAAAAACTCCGATTTGAATCACAATTTTTTTTAAATCAGATATTAAAGTAAGATTCTTTACTAAAAAGAAAATGTAACCAAGAAAAAATACCACTAAAATAAAATAAAATAAAAACACAAATTCATGTCAGGATCATAAATTTCATGTCGAATTATAATTAAAAATTAGAACAAAAAATAATTTAATTCCTTAAAAAAAGGGTGGAGAAGTAAGCGAACCTATAAGAGACGTTTCTTCTAGAAGAACCAAAAGAGGAATTTTGATGATATTTCAGATACCCACTTGAAGTTTCCATTAATGCAACCCAACAAAAAAACAAGACTGTTAGCAATGGCAGAGAAACTAAGGTGGTCGTGTTTTATATTGATTAATTACTTAAAGGGTAAGTGTTATTGATTTAATTAATTAAAGTTGGATGTGACGACGCCGGAGTTTGTGACTGTCGCCGGAAGTTTAGCCGGAGAAAATGGATGGGAAGAAAAAGTGGAAGAACATGATTTTGAGAAAATAGGAAGAGAGAAGGGCATTCTCCACACTGCAAGTACTACCGGAAATTCCTTGATTTAGGTTAGAGCTGCGAGAAAAATTCTCTCATTGAGATTAGACAGAGTTGATCAGTGGAAATTAGAAAACAAAGAAAAATTTGATGTTACTACAAAATTCAGAAGCTTATGAAATAAAAACAGTAACTTGATCGATTGGAAAGTGAGGCAAGCCTTCGAATTGCTCGATTTAGGGTAGAGCTGTGACAAAAATTTTCTCTCGTTGAGATCACGGAGAGCAGATCGATGGAAATTGGAAAGGTGGGAGTGATTAGTACTTGCTCTAAGGTTTAATTTGGGATAAGTTTAATTTTCAGAAAGAAGCGTGTTTTAATTTTTTAGAATTTTATTTGGCACTTTAATTTTTGGTAAAAGGAAAAAAATAAAATTTTTTGCTTATGCCTGAAAATCATATATTATTTGGGACCAAATACTAAATTTTTTTAGGACCATATTTAGTACCTTTACAATAAAGTACATAAATAAGGACCAAAATATAATCCTGTCTCAACCTATATTTTTAGAGATGAGATTATCAACTCGTCCCAATATGTTGGTCATAAATAAAGCTTTTTCTTGTAGTGTTTGTGTTTCAAATAAAGAAGGGCAATTATTGACACGTGATTTTTGACCCCTCCTAAACCTTCACAAAATCGTAACCCTAAATATTTTCTTATTTCGACATAGTCTTCTTATTTTTTTAGTTTTATATTATTTTGAATAATTTTTTATTTGAAACATAAAAATTAAAAAAAAACATTTTATCTTATAATAATATTTTATTATTTGTCAAAAAAGAATAGAAAATCACAAAAATAACTTTCATTTTTTTATTTAGTTCTTTCTTTATAAAGAAAAATACAAAAAAGGTAGGATTTCTGATAGTGGCACTTGACAAAATTTGATTTGTCTAAAATAGCATTTTTATACTTTTATCATGTCCACCAAGTCTTATTTTTATATCCTACCCGCATGCACATCATATCTAGCTTACGCCATCAACTAATTTTGTTCACCACACTCTTACTGTGCACCATCATTTTATCTAGCAATTGTCCACACAAAAAGACAAGAAAAAGAATAATTTACTATGGGTCAATTCTCCATTATTGGAGATAATATTTCCTCAGATGTTTTGAACTTTTTAACCCCAAAAAAAGAATAATAATAATAATAATAATAATAATAATAATAATTATTATTATTATTATTATTATTAATAAATAAATAAATATATGCACACACGCACACCACAGGTGCTTTCCTCAGATTTTACCTTTCTCCCTCGCTAGATATAACCAAAAACAACCACCAATAAATATAGTCACACACACACCTCTTCGTAGTCTCCTCCATAGCTAACGCTTTCCTCCATTTTTTTTATCAACCTACTCCCTCCATTAATATATATACGCCTAGAGATACAGCAACAAGGAGCAACTATCATCCCCTATCACAACAAAACTCCAATTCCTACGTCGTGCCAAACAACCACCAAAAGAAACTACTTATGTCCTTGTTGTACGTATCTTCTTCGAGGAGTAAATCCCCGACAGATCCGATTAGCTCGCTGCTCCGACGAATGACAACACCATCAACAACAATAACGGACCAATTTCTCTACAATTGTCAATTTTGTTTTAAATTATTGGATTGGGTTTGCATTAATGTTGTTGATTCGAGGTTTTGAATTTGGTTTCAATCGTTGCTCCGTCTATGTATTAGTGAGATTATTAAATAAATTTAGTGGTTTAAAGAAATGATTGCAGTCTAATTCTATCTCCTTTTTTATAATTTATCATTTTAAGTGAATGGTGGATGAATAGTTGATCGCTTTGATCCATTGTTTGATTTCCTTGATTACGGATTGTTTAATAAAATTGTATTCCATTTGAAAATTAGAATTGATTCTTCAGGAAGGGAATTGAAAAAATCTATTAATTCATACTTCACTAGTTTATTAATTTGGATCGATTTCAATTGATAGATGTATGTTTAGATCGTCAAATTAGGGTAGGCAAACTTTAGAACTTAATGATTGTTGTATGTTTAAATTGTTTTTTTTCGATTGTTTTCCTTTTATCATTTTGAATTAAAATTTTATCCATTTGTTGAGGAATGCTCCAAAGTCATATGTATGCATTGGTTGAAGAATGTCCCGTGACACTTTTTATTAGGAGACCAATCGTAATCAAAACCTCCCAGACTTCAGGTAATGCATAGTTTAGGCTAGTTAGAATAGCATAGGTTTATTACCGTACTTTATTTTATTTTTGGACTGTATAATTAAACTAGACATTATCTTTAGGGAAAATTTCAGAAGTAGCAACTCTGTAGCCTTAATTATAACTTTTATAGCAATAGTTGCATAATTATGAAAAATAACAAATTGTATTTTGTATTTAAGTAAAATGTTGTTATATAAATATGCATAGAAATTGAATAGTAGTTTCTATTTTAACTCTCATCAGTTAGAGTTAAATAAGGAAAGTAACCGTCCTTAATTCATGCTACATTTAATTATAAAGATTAATTTTCCTAATATGACTCTTCTATTTCTCTTCTTTTTTTATCCTTTTCAGTTTTTTTTCTTTTTTTCTAATTTTTCGTTTTATTATTTTTTCGTTTCTCATATTTTTCTTTTTCTTTTCCTTTTTTCATTTTTTTTATCTTTTTATTTTTTTATTTTGATTTCTTTTTCTTTTTTTTTTTTCCACTTTATTTTGACTCTTTTATTTGTCTTACTTTTATCCTTTTTCATTTTTTTTCTTTTTTGTTTTCTTATTGTTTTTCCTTTCTCATATTTTTCTTTTTCTTTTCCTATTTTCGTTTTCTTCTTCTTTTTTTCTATTTTTATTTTTTCAGTTCTTTTCTTTTTGGTTTTATTTTTACACATATTTCTAGCTTATATTTCTCTTTTTTTTTTTTCTATTCTCACTTTTTTTTCTTTGTATTTTTCTTTTTTATTTTTTATTTTTATTTTTTTCATTTTTGACTCTTCTATTCTTGCTTTTATTTTTAAAAGATACATATCTGTATCACATATGCATATTAAAAAAATATACAAAGTACATAGACGTATAGATCTGTATATGTATTTACAGTACAAAACATACATATATATCTGCATATGTATTTATAGGAATACATATCTGACTCATATGTATGTATACACATATAGGACACAAAATCTCTATAACAAAAAGTGACATAATACATTTGCCTAATTGCTCTTGAACTATACATTTCTTCTTTATGATGTAGACATCAAAAATATTAGGCTTAAGTCATCGAGGGGCACTTAAAGTTGTCCCAAAAATTTACTTAGACCCCTCAACTAAGACCTGTACCTATCAGACACCTCAACTGTTTAAAATGTTACCTATCAGGCACAAAATACTAATTTGACAAGAAAAATATAACACACTCTCCTTGAGCGCGTGAATCAAAGAAAAAAATAATATTTTACTTTTTTTTAATTAAAAAACTTATATTTAAATTATTTTATTAATATAATTTTAATTATAATAATTTCTAATTTAAAAAAAATCTTCAACCCCCTAAGTCATCGTCTTCCCCTACCCCCCCCACCTCGCGTCATCGTCTTCACCCCACCCCATCCCTACCCCAGTTCATCATCTACAACCCTCCCCGATGTCACCATCGTTCTCGCAGCACCCCACCCCACCCCTTCATCATTTTCACAGCTATTTTTTCGACATTATCGAAGCTGTGGGTGGAATTGTGCAATAATAATGACTAGGAGTATGATAAGGCTAATTGTCCAGCAAATGCATTTGCAACAGCAACTTTTCTTCTTAGTAGGTAGTCTTGAATACATTACAGGGGCGGTACACCTGAATGGCTGGTTAACGTTTGGCTGCTGAAGCCGCGTTGACTCATTTTTTTCTGATTTAAACGAGCCTCGAGGAACTAAAGGATGTGTTATTATTGTTGGTCGTGGTGGTGCTGGTGCTTCCATGTCCACAACTGGATGAATCCTTTGATTTTCTGTCATTGATGTCAGTTGTTACTAAAACAGTACGTTATTGCTTTTGATTAACTACTTACAAACTTCTCTTAATAATTACAAGGTGGAACATCTCTCACATTTTTTCGACATTGCCAGAGCTGTGGGAGGGGGGGGGGGGCAGGGGTGTGAAGACTATGATGATTGGGTTGGGGTTGTGCCTTTCTTTTCATTTTTTGTAATTAAGAACTAATGATGATTATAATTATATTAATAAAATAATTTAAATATAAATTTTTTAATTAAAAAAGTAAAATTATTTTTTTTGCCATGTGTTTTTTTCTAATTGGTTAATTTTGCCACATCAGGCGAGTGTAATACACACACTCTATACCTGTTGCTGATTAGGCCAAAAAGGACTGAATGAATCAGAATTCGGGTGGGTTATTAGTTGAGGGGTCTAAGTGAATTTTTAGGACAATTTTAAGTGTTTATCGATGACTTAAACCAAACTATTATTATGACAAAAAAATATGCATCATCCATAAATACATATGCATTAATCATAAATACATATGTGTTATTCATAAATAGATATCCATAACTGAAAAAATACATATGCATTTCTGAAAAATACATATGCATTAGTTTTAAATACATATGCATCTATAAAAAACTAAACAGAGCTAAAAATATATTTTCAAATCAATAAATATAGCATGCAGCCCCACAAAAACTATGAATAAATAGAAAATACATATGTATTATTCAAAAATACATATGCATAGCTGGAAAAATACTTATGCATTAGTCATAAATACATATACAATCTGGTAAAAAATATATGTATTATTCATAAATATATATATGCATAACTGAAAAAATATACATGCATTACTCATAATTACATATGCACAACTGAAAAAATACATATTCTTTCTTTTCGTTTAACTTCCTATTTTTCACATATTTTTGCACTTTTTGAAATTTTGGAGATGAAGGTTTTCTCAATGTTTTTTATTTCATAATTTTTTTCAATATTTTTTGGCTCGTCACAATGCTTCGATCTCACCTCTCCTATGCCAACTTCTCTGCTCAACTGAAGAGGAGTAGAAACCAACTTAACATAAAACCCCACAATCTTTCAACAACAAAAAATCACAAAAACCCATCAAATAGCATAGGAAAAGTTACATCAAACCTCCATCAAATAACGTATCCCTCTATTATACAAGATCTCCACAATCTTTCAATAACAAAAAAAAACACAACCCCCCCCCCCCCCCCCCCCCAAAAAGAAAAATGAAGAAGACGGATGAAGAAAAAAATGCGTAAAAATAAAAAAAGAAAAATTATATGAAAAGATACCATGCAAATACTATAAATATCAACTTGCCTTATTTGATGGATCACAATTTTAAAAAAAGAGAAAAGAAATTGAAAAAAGTAGAGTGACATATGGGAGGGAATTAAAAAAAGTGAAGTGAAATATGAGAGAAGAATTAAAAAAAGTGGAGTAAAAATAGAAAAAGGTAAAAAAAGTGGGTGAAACCCACACACTTTTCAATATAATGGTTAAAATATTGCTACTTTTACTATAACTTGTAATTTTGAGTAAATATTGCTATTTATTGTAATTAAGGTTTTAAGTATGTTAGTTTATGTAATTTTTTCTTAATGTTGCTTATATATTTATTTATTTCGGTTGTATGATCTATCCATTTGTAGTGTCAATTTAACTGATATGAATGAACGAAGCAACCATGCTAAAATCATGGGATCGAGGGGTGCCTAACTCCTTTTCCTCGGTCACCAAGATTTCTTAATCGAAATTTTTATTCGTTTATCAATTTTTAGAGCCAAAGATTTTGAAAAGAATTTTCTAGATGATGTGGTACACAAAAACTCAATGTCAAGTGCCGACTCTAATTTCAACTCTAAATTCATTTTTCAAAACACCTTTTCAGTCACGTTCAGAGTTAAAAACTCCTTTTGAATTGATAATAAATTAAAATTATTTTGGATAAAAGAGAGTGTAACAGCTAATGCAAGTATTAGTCATATATAGAATAAAAAAGTGTGTCAAATAATGTATTACTAATACACAAAGTTAGTGCATGCATATCCAAACAATCCGTAAGGCTTCATCTACCCCTGCATTTAGCACATCATGATTATCATCACAACCATGATAATGTAACGACCCTAAAATCAAGATTGTAATGACACATGTCCCAATTTCACCAATGAATAAGCTAATCCTTAAACACTTAAGGAATAATAAAATGCAGAATTTGAAAAAAACTCAAAACAAATATGTCTTAAATATCATTTTCGCAAAATGACCTTCTGGACTCCTATACTATGTCGGTTTTGTAAGTTGGACACTTCTACTTACATGTTTGTCATCTGGACCTCTGAACCCACTAAAAATAATATTTCCAACCCTTTGACCATTAACTTTACCTATGTGGCATTAAAGTGGGACTTGGAGAGTGTAGTCACTCTCCTGGAGTGCGAATACGGGTCAATTTTATATTAAAATAATTTAAAAATACTAAAAAAAAGGATTAAAACTTTTTTCAAATTTTTATTTTAAAAATATTTTAAAAAATTTAAAAATAATAAATTTAAAAATAAAAAATAAAAAAGCCCCCCCCCCTCAAACCCCCTCTCCTGTCCAGCCACTACTCTACCCCACTCCAACCCTCGTCCCAGCCCCCACCCCACCCAGCCCTATCCCAGCCACCCCCACCCCAGCCCAACCCCTGTCCCAGCCCCCATCCCACCCCAGCCCCCATTCCGAGCCTCCACCCCACCCAGCCCTATCCATGCCACTCCCACCCCAGCCCCATCCAACTACCCTCCCCACCCTACCCCACCCCACCGTCGTCCACCAGTCCCCCTCCTCCACTGGCTGCCATGGCCATTGTAAAATCACAATTGCAATTGCAAAGTGCAACTTCTCAAGCCTAAAGTACAACAATTCACACAACATAAAAAGAAACAAAGCAATACAATCGAATAGAACTTTGAGAATTTATTTTTCCAAATAAATCAACATAACCAACAAGAATAAGAAGATAACAAACAAATGACGTGGTTTTCTTTTTTCTTTAATTCTCACTTCTCAATTTTTTCAAACAAACAGCAAGAATCTTTCTTCTTTGATTCTCACTTCTCAATTTTTCCAAACAAACAACAAAAATCTAATCTCCAGCTACTACAAATTGAGTAATCCTGAGATCATCATCATCTTCAACAACAACCAAAGCTCAAACACAGACAAACATGTGAATGAAAAGCTTCAAGAACCGCCAGAAATTGTGCAACAAAAGAAAAAAATAGTATTTTTTTTGGCCTCTTAGTGCTTTGAGCGATTTTTTTTCAATTTTTTCAAAGAGTGAGAAGAACAAGAAGATTAAAATGATGAAGGAAAAGAAGAAGGAAAAGAGGAGGGAGAACTATAAGAAAAAAAAAGAAACACAAATCAGAAAAATGGAGAAGAGAGAGGAAAGGGGAGGGGGAGGGGTTTATTTATTTATTTAATTATTTATTTATTTTAATATTTAATATTTTTTATATTTAAAAATAAAAATAACGTGAAAGCTGATGTGGCAGCTGACGTGGCGAGAGTGAATTACACTCACCAAAAAAGTGTTTAAAATATTGCTTTTTAATGGGTTTAAGGGTCCAGATGACAAACATCTGAGTAGAAGTGTACAACTTACAAAACCAACATAGTACAGGGGTCCAGAAGATCATTTTGCCTATCATTTTTCATAAAAAGTAAAGGCACGTCAAATGAAACCCCAAAACCTATTGTCACGGGTACAAACCTCTAAGAATCATCTCAAAGTTGAGGAATAGAAAGATATGAATAAAACATAAGGATAGAAGAGGTCCGAAAACTGCAAATTAGATAGGCCACTTCCTACAAATCCCGAGAAAAGTAGACTAATGACGCAGACTACTCGCCAAGCATTGCTGGCTCAGACCATGAACAACAAAGGTACAAAGAATATGTGAACTTAACAACATGATAGATTGACCCTAACATGAAGCGCCAGTGAAGATTGCCCCTATACTGCCCTAATTTGTGGTTAACTACATAATTAATTCAATTATGTATAACCTAGACTAACATCTAAAATCAACCGTAATATAATACAACAACAAAAATAACAAACCCAGTGTATTCCCACATAGTGGGATCTGGGGGGTAAGATATACACAGTCCATATATACCATTACTTCAAGAGAAGTAGAAAGGCTATTTCCGATAGACCCCCGGCTCAAGACAAGAAATAATAGACAAATACTTAATAAAGTATGGAACAAGATGTCAAGACAAAAATATGCCACCCACAAGGGATAAAGCATACAACAAAGTGTCCTAGCAAGAATAATACATCTACCAAGTAATGTCCTACCCCAACGACTCAAACTGGCACTAGCCTTCTATCCTAATCCGCGCCCTCCAAATCTTCCTATCTAGGGTCATGTCCTTAGTGTGCTGTAACTGCTCCATGTCCCGCCTGATCACCTCTCTCCAGTATTTCTTCGGCCTATCCCTACCCCGCCTGAAATCATTTAAACCAAGCTTCTCACACCTACGAACTAGGACATCCGTGCCCCTCCTCATCACATGCCCGAACCATCTCAATCGGACTTCTCGCATATTGTCCTCCACCGAAGCCAGTCCAACCATAATATAATCAACATAGTAATTGATTCTCACACAAAGGCAGATAAAAACCAAGTCAACATCAAAGCACTTAAGCAAGAATTTATCACGAAAGTACAATAACAAATCAAGTAAATTATAATGAACGAAAGCAATGCATTTATTGTGTATACACCTTCTTCGTCAACCGAACAGTTATGACCCATTGGGAAATATTACGAGTTCATATATTCAATATAGATTTAAAAGTGAAATCATCAATAAGTTATGTATCACGGAATGCATATATAATAATTTAGAATCATATTCAAGTACAAACAAATGTTGAAAATTATCTTTTGAATCATTTGAAAATTGATTTTTGTAAATTCTGTTTAAGAACAGTGCTTCATTACTAATGCAACTGAGCATTGCAATTGTGATGTACTGAACCGACCTCGCGAACGCAAAGAAGGATCGACTCAGACCCTGTCCAAAATCATTCACAACCGTGATCGACATCGCAAAGTTGAAGATTAAACAACCTAGCTCCTCATTCAGGAACTCGAAGGAGGCACCAAATATCTGCTAGAACCAGCAAAAGCCAAACACCCAAAATTCTCGAATGGACTTTCAGGATTCGTACGGGGTTCGTTCAGAACCCCGTAGAGACAAACCAAACATATAACTTGAATCATCAAATCATTGATTTTGGGCCGTTTTGACCAGATGTTTACCTAGATTAACTCTAAGATTCTACATTTTCAAATTTTCAATCGATGACCTGCATTACATTCGGAGGCCTTGGACCCGAACGAATTGTCCATCTAACCTAAAAGTTACATTTCGATGTTAACTGAACTATCAAAATTTTATTCCGAACACATCTTCCTCAAATGTTGATTTTGATCAAACTTTTCAATTTATCAAACTTTTTCAAAATATAGAAATCATCCAAAAATCGTCAATACACCTCGGCAACTATGACATTCATCCCCGCAGACTACAAACACAATAATGAAGAAACAGAAAGGATTAAAATATAGAAAATATGCAACAAAAAAGAAAAGAAAAAAAATAACCACAAGGATCATTAAAAATAGTGAAGTCAACAATTTAACAAAGGAATTCAAAACTTATAAATTGTGACCTCAAGCAATTTTTGAACCGTTTTTTCTCCCATGTAGGAATTCAAAACTTGATTTTTCAAGGCATTCAGTTGAACCACTGTAATTTCTTTGAATGTGGCCCTGTAATTGACGAACAATCTACATTAACCATCAAACAGTGTGTTGACTGAGAAAATTCTTTTTATGTTCAGAAAGACGAATTTAAAGCGAGTCACGTGAATTCACTTGATCATGTCTTTTACTATTTGAATTATTTAAGCATATGCAAAAATGAAAAATTAAAATATATATGCATATAAATGGCTGACAGTTATTAGTCTGAATTTGTTAATTCTATATATCGTGGATTTAACTCTTGGACGTCACTACTACTAATGAGTAATGTGTTCAAAACCACATATGCATGCACGTACATATAATATACATTTGCAGTCTGCAAAATTTGTGTTTTTTCACTTACTGAATGTTCCTCTTTTGGCTGCTTATTTTTGTTTAAGGGTGTATTCTAGATCAAGATGTATTGAAGGGCGGGAGGATATAATTAATATGAAATATTTTTAAAAATTGTTTGATTGTTTTTTCTACTTTCAGTGAGTAATCATTATCGTAATTTTTAAGTAATTTTTTTCTAGAGAAAATATTTTTCAAAATTTTGATCCTACAATATATGAAGAAATTAAAAAATGGTTTCCACCATACCGGACACACCCTAAGTCACGGTTTAAAATCAGAAATTTAACGTCCTTCCCTTATCACTACTAGAAAATATAAAATTAACTACGAAATCTATTGGTAATCCGTAGATAATTCGTAGCTAAATAGATCTTAATTAGTTATGTTTTATTATAATCCATAGCTTAAATGAAATTGGCATGATTTTTGTTGTTTAGCTAAAAATTTCGTCTATCTTTTATTCCTTGTTTTCTTGTAGTATTATGTATTCTCTAGTTATTTCTCTAGCTTTGGAGTTTGGGCAAAACCACTGCAAGCATTCCGTTTCATGGTGAGTGCCCGTTCCATATTATTCCTGCAAGAATTTTTCTTTTGGTAGCTATAAATTCTACGTTTTATTTTATGTGATATTATTTAATGGATTAAAAAGTTTAAGAGGAAAATCATTTTTGATGTTTAATGTTTAAAATAAGCTAAAAATATTTATATGCCTATAAAATATTTAATAATACAATAAAAATTATAATTTTAAAATACAAACAAAATCTAAATAATAACCTAAAAATTGACATAAATCAGACAATGTTTGCAGGATGGCACAAGACTATTTAAAAGCAAACTTAGATGCTCAAGGCTTTATGACAATACTAGTATAACTGCACATGTCTCGTATGTATAATCTTTGATTATTTAAAATTAGACGATTATGTCTATTGCAAAGGTTTTTAATGGAATACAAAAAGTTCAAATCACTTCTCAAAGATTCTTCCCATTTTAATATAATAATGTAAACATAACATATATTTTATTTTTAAATATATTATATTATAATCACTTACATATATATATTTTCGGTAAAACGATATTTTTAGTCTTTGTGTTATTATATTATTCCTATTTTAGTCCTTCTGATATTTAGTTAAGTACATTTGACCTTCAATTAATCAATGTGTGTGATTTTAGTCCTTTAACGAACGAAAAATAAAATAACGATTTATTGAATTGCATAGGGACAAATCAAATATTTTATTTTACTTTTATTGCTTAAACTTAAAATTTTATAAGAAAACGAAGCGTTTTCTTTCTCCAATTCTTTTTCTTGTTCCATTTTTAAAACAATTGAAACAAACTCATATAGAGAAAATTGAGATTAATAAGAAACACGTTATTTACCCAATAAAGAAGAATCAAATTAGTAAAGAAAAATGGTTGTACTTGCACTATATTCATAGAGGGGTCTTGAAGGTAACTACTTTTTTAAAAAAAAACTGATTTAAAGAAAGAAGGGATGAAAGAAAGAAAGAAATTTAATTCTCCCCAATTCTTTCCCCTTCCTTTTAACTGACAACGAGCATTTCCTCTTGATCCTTATTCTGAGAAGATAACCCACTAAAATATATTTTATAAGAAATAATTCATGAAGTATAACCGCATTAGAAATATAAAATACATGTTTTACCCCTCTATAATTTAATAGATTGCTATTTTATTTGATATTCATTAGTTGAAGGACTAAAATTACTCGCATTGCTTAATTAAAGGTAAAATGTGCTTAACAGAACATCACGAGGATTAAAATAGGAATAATTTTGATAACACATGGACTAAAAGTCTTTCTTTTCCTATATTTTATCATCAGAAGTTTCAAGTGATTAATGGATAGTCACTTTAGCGTTTGTCATGCAGTATCTCTTTTTCCTTGTTGCTAGTGTAGTGTTGGTTTTTTTTAAAAGAAGATGGGGCAGCGAAAAGAGGTTAAAATGACTCTCTTTGGATTGAAATGGTTTTCAAGTTTTCAATAAGCTTTCAATAGCATTCAATAATTTTACTAAGCATTAAGTCGCTTTAAATAGCCAACAAAACATAAAAAACTGCATAATTTAAAATTTAAAACAACCTAAATTATCTCAACAACTAAACAAACTAACAAATATTTAAAATTCAAATTCATCTTAATCTAAATAACTTATTTTGCTAAAAAGTAGTGCAGTAACTTAAAACAATTTCCAACACTCCTCCTTTGCTTTAGTTACTGTGATTTAAAAATTGCTACTGCTTAATTTTTGCTCTGACAGTGGATGCTAAATTTTTCAATTTTTTTTTGAACTTGCACTTCTTTTTGATGTTCATCTTTCTCTTTTTTCTTTTTCTTCTTTTGATTCTTTGCTGAAAAACCATCAACAATCTTGTGTTGTTTAAAAATACTTTCATAGACTTTGCAAAATATTGTAAGGATTTTTCATTCATCAAAACACCACATAAAGCGTAGGTTTCAAGATATGATTTTTCACAGAACAAATTTGATCATTTTTGTCTGCGAAATTTTTTGGGGCATTCAAAGAGAGACTGCTACTTGACATCTTTTTGGCTTAAAATAGCCCTATTCTTTAAAAATAAGCACGAGTTGAAAAAGGTAGCCCTGAAGGGTTAAGATGAAGCCCTTGCGAGTTAAAAAGGTAGCCCTTACGGGTTAAAAATGGTATGGTAGCGCTTTGGAAGAACACACAAATATCGTAAGATCAATGAGGCTCTTGATACCACTGTTTGTTTTTTTTTAAAAAAGATGGGCAGCGAAAAGGGGTTAAAATGACTCTCTTTGGATTGAAATGGTTTTCAAGCTTTCAATAAACTTTCAATAGCATTCAATAATTTTATTAAGCATGAAGTGGCTTAAATAGCCAACAAAACATAAAAAGCTGCATAATTTAAAATTTAAAACAACCTAAATTATCTCAACAACTAAACAAACTAACAAATATTTAAAATTCAAATTCATCTTAATCTAAATAACTTATTTTGCAAAAAACTAGTGCAGTAGTTTAAAGCAATTTTCAATATATTATTCCTTTATTTTCTTATATTTAAATTTTTTTCTTATTTTTAAAGTTAAATCTTTAGAAAATCTTTTATTACTTACTTAAAATGTTTAAAAACTTTGTACTTCTTATATTTTTCTTATTCTAACGCTTTTGTATTTATTTCTAGATTTTTCAAATTACTCTAAATCAATTTTAGTTGATTTAGAATTTTTAAACTAATGAAAAAGGTATTAATTGTTATTAATTCTAATAACTTTTAATAAGAAAAAGTTTTACTATAAAATTTAATTAATTTTTAATTATTAAGTATTAAGAAAATAGTAAAAAGATGATTTTGTCTATAACAAAAACTTTAATTAAAAATAAATAGTTCAAATAATATTTTTAAGGTCTTTCAAATTTTTAATATAGTACTATTTTAATGTACGTGCTTCGCAGTTATATTTAGACATGAATAAAGTGATGATTTGATGACAGTTGGAAAGAATGTAGAAGAGCATAGGATGTCATACAGTCATAATTCACTACTTTCCATCATAATTCGTTGATATGGAAATTTGAATCAGTCATCAAAAGTAAAGTCTTTTAAATCTTAATACTTACAAAAAGAACTTACGTTTATGTAATCAAAATCCTATTCTCTCTCTGGAATCATTTGTCCATGTATACATATTTTTTTATGACAAGACATTGTGGAGTCCAAGTTTAAATCAAACATTAGATGTCATATATATTTTATTACAATATGTATATGTAACAGGGGCATTGGGCTGTAGGTGACAAAAAAATTTTAAAATGAGGTGTAGGTGACACAAGTCTTAATTATTGAGTGAAGGTGATAATTACTTTATTATGGATTAAGAAAGTTGGAAAAATTTGAAAATTACCCACAAGTTTTTTAATTTACACTTTAATTCAAATGTTAGTTAATATAACAGGAGGGGGGAGGAGCGTTTCTCTCTCTTCTCATCCGTTGTTGTTTTCTCTCTCTTCACGATTATTGTTGTTCATTGTTGCTGTTGCTTTATTCATCATCTTCTGCTTCATTATCATCATCTTCATCTTCTTCTTGCCGATCATTGTTGTTGTTGTTACGGCTACTGCTGCTATCTGACCAATTTCTTAGGTCAAATTTTGTTTCCTACGCCACTTTTTATTTTGGCATTACTTCATAGGTGACTTTGGTAAGTAAAAATATGATTTTCATTCGAATTTATCATTTGGGTACACAGTTACTTCTATTTTTTCAACAATGGATAGAATCCCGATCATAAATCTAACATAAGTTCCCACAATTTAAGCAAATCACTCATCTGATACATCAGATGATTAATCTGTTGCAAAAGAAGATTTATCTGTTGCAACAAATCAGTTATTTGCTGCATCAGACTGATTATCTATTGCATCAGACTGATTATCTTTTGCATCAGACTGATTATCCTTTGCAACAAATGATTAATCTATTTGGCACAACACAAATCAGACCTTCCACAAACCCAACAGATAATCAATATGTTTCGACTTTTGTTATTGCTCTTGGATTTAAAATTATTCCTTACATCTAATCGTTGACATGTTTGTTGAAAACATAATAGACAAAATGAAAATTAAATATTCCCCCCGTCTCAAATAACTCATCCTTATCTGTTTCGACAGATGATTAGTCTATTTGGAATAACATAAATCAACCCCTACCACAAACCCAACCGATAACCAATATGTTTCAATTCTTGCTATTGCTACTGGATTCAAAATTTTTCTTACGTCCAATCATCGACATGTTTGTTGAGAATATAATAGACAGAACGTAAATTAAATACTCCCTTCGTGTCAAATTATCTGTCCCAAATTTTCTAATTTGTTTTCTCATTTTACTTGTCTTTTTTCATTAATCAAGAAGAGATGAAAAGAAATTCCATGTTTTACCCTTTGCATTAATCACTTTTTCTTCAAATTAAAATGTAAACATCATTTAATAGGGGTATTATGGTAAACTAGGCATGTTATTAATTATTTTTCTTAATCAATGTATTATCTCAATTTGGGAAGGGTTAATTTGAGACGGAGGGAGTATGAATTAAAATGTCAAAGTCGTGCAATAGACTAGTTATCTGTTGAAACAGACTAGTTATTTGTTAAAACAAACAACGTATCTGTTGCAATATATGAGTAATCTGTTTGGAACAATACAAACCATCCCCTGCCACAAACCTAACAGATAAATCTTAAATCTTGCTATTGCTACTGGATTCAAAATTATTTCTTACGTCCAATCGTTGATATGTTTGTTGAGAAGATAATAGACAGAATGAAAATTAAATATGAATTAAAACATCAAAGTAGATCAAACATAATTTTTTTATTAAACTAAAACAAATTAAAATACGTATACATAGACTTAAAAAGAAAGAAACAAAATAATCTAATTATTATTATAATCTTCATCATTATTATTATTATCGTCAGCCGGCCAATCTTCGACCGGCAGAAGCAGCGCCCTCCTCATCTGCGGATCTCCCGCAACATCCTTACTCTGACTGTGGCCAACTCCCACTGTATATCATGAACCTACCTCTGCAGTTACCATACGATATCTCATAAAATAGCGACATCCCACACTAGATCAGCCATATCTAGAACATGCATAAATTGACAAAAAATGCAAAAAAAAAAAGTAAGGAAAAGAATCTGAAAGTAAATTAATACAACGTATATTTACACAAAAAGAAAGAAAAAAACTTATTAGAGATGGAAAAGCTATCAAGTCCTTGAAGAGAAAGTAGTTGAAGGTGTAATATGAAAGACAAGAGCAATAAATAAATAAATAAATATGTGTAGTATAATGAACGAGTAAGGAGGGACCTAACCTATTTATAGAGGATTGAATTTGAATGAGTTAGGCAAAAAAGAGCGACTTTTCACCTCCGTTTATTAATACTGGTGCCGATTTTATTGAGTTGTGGCAATAGATTATATATCTATTGCATCAGATAACCCATCTGTGATAATAGATATACCATTTATTGCAATAAATCTACAATATGTTGCATCAGATAATATATCTGTTGCAATATATATCTTTTAAATAATCATCATATCTTTATCTTTAATCCAAATTTGGTGACTTTTTTATTATATAAATTTTAAAAAAGTTTAAAAACAAAAAGGCGCGACTGTTCACCTCCATTTATTAATACTGGTGAATTTTTTATTATTGTGGAAAGTTATGACTTAATTAGTTCTTTTCAGTAACCATTTTTATTGAATTGTGGATCGTGCCTACTGTTAATGAGTTGAGGATGACTTCTTTTCTTACACTAGGTCTTATTGATAGAAAAGAAGACCCAATGGTGGAGTTAATAAAAAAGAAATTGGCTGGAGCAACATCCATAAGAAGAGCAGTTAGGTAAGGTCAGCCTAATATTGAAGCTCTTCATGACCAACCTCAAACTACAACAAATCTAGGTGCTTCTTCTGGGGGTGTTTCTGGTGGAGTTGTTGATGATGGTGGCAGCCATCCTGATGCTGCTACTGCTAGTCTTGTTTATGATCATGTTAGTGCTCAACAAAAAATAAATATATTTGAAAACACCCCTTGCACAGTTCCCTCTTAACCCTACACCGGTTCGTCCCACCCTTACAGTGGTCCCTCTTACCCTTTTTCACCCTCATGTTCTTATTGCGAATGTAAAATGTTCATGGACAGAGAGGATAAACTGTTCAAAAGGTTAGAGGCTATTGTTGAAGCTTCCAAGGAGTTGAAATCTAGGAGGGGTGTCATACCATCCAACAAGGTGAGGGAGCCATACACTCCTATAGTGGCGGTTAGGAGAAAGAGAAGAAACATTAAACAAATTCTCTCCATTATGAAAACAAAA
Organism: Capsicum annuum; assembly: GCF_002878395.1. NCBI lineage: Eukaryota > Viridiplantae > Streptophyta > Magnoliopsida > Solanales > Solanaceae > Capsicum > Capsicum annuum. Next base: position 144,928,922 of record NC_061115.1, on the reverse strand, counting down.
AAAATTACGACTCCTTCAGCTCCAAGAGTTATTGAAGTTTAGGGGCCGCTGAAGAAGGTGGACATATACGCGATACTTGGCAACGAAAAGAAGAAGGAACTGCAAGAAATCATGAATAACAAGATGAAGGTTCAAAAAGAATACACCATGCATTTATTTGCCACAAAGACTTCATGAATATGACAAATATATGTGAGTGGTACGAGGACTATGTAAGTTTACTTTTGCTAACCTAGCCTTCCAATCTACTCCATGAAGAAGAATCTACACAACAGATGTGTAATCTATTGCAACAGCTTGGTATTCTGTTACAACATAATACACATCTGTTGCATAAGTTTCATTAGCTGGGTAATCTGTGAACTGATTTAGAGAACTCTCTGTAACAGATTCTTTTCACTGTGTTTTTCTTCCTTACAATTACTAACCTATTTACAAATTATCTTTTTATACCACAGTATGTTGATGAAATTCTCTGTCTCATGAGGGGCAAGCAATTAGCATACCCGAATGCTTATGATGCTTCCGATAGGATAATGGACCTCAACTTCTACAACAATTTCAAGGATAGGTATGATGATCTCTGTAAGATAGCTGGTCCCGGTAGCCAGAGTTTGTATAAGTTAGTTTCTACGTTCCAATAGGATGAAAACTCGATTAACTATGTTAGAGGTAGAGATGATAATGGGGTTGTGCGGGTGTAGTGTTGTGAGAGTTTTAAGCTATGCTGGGCGGGGCGAGTTTAAGTTATGTGGTGCGGTGCAGGTGCGAGGCTGGTTAAAGTAAGTTTTTCTTTAAATGGTGCGGTACGGTACAGGTTACGGGTCTATGCAGATTTAACTTAAAAAAGCTAAAAATTTGTATTGTTCTCGTGAATATACGTAAAACTATATGTATTCTTTACTTAAAGTTTTATGATACTTAAAACGACATGTATAACACTACAAATAAATAATTTTTTACTAGCTTTTTTAACATCTTTATTAATTTTAATGAAAATATGATATTTGATCATTACTTGTACACGTTATACTTTTTAATAATTTTTTAGTAAAAAGTGATATAATAGAAATTAGTTATTATTTTGTAGTTGTAGATTTGAAAATATTATGATTTTCAATGGAGTTATAATATTTAAAAAAAAAAGAAAAAAATAAAACATGGGGCGGTGCGGTGCGGTTATGTGCGGGTATAAATGTGGGGCGGGTTTATGCGGGTTTAAAGGTGATGCGGTGCAGTGCGGTTAAAACTTGCGAGTTTAGAAAAAACCCACACCGCACCGCACGATTGCCATCCCTAGTTAGAGGGAAGAGGCCATATCCACATGGCAAGAGCTAGACAAAGGCAAAGAGAATCCTTGCAGTCATGAACGTGGAATTCAAACATTTTTTCGCTGTTGAGATACTACTCTATGAGGTAAATATTAAGGTTTCTGACTGCAACTTACCTGTCTTCAACGAGGACACATTTTTAACCCACAATGCAGTCACTCTTGAAGTTGTTGTCCAAGTTGTTGACGCAGAGTAAGCTGATGGATCATTTGCCGGTGGAAGTCTTAATGAAGGAATCATGGGATTTTGAAGATCGAAATAAAAACATCCAGCTCCTAAAAAAATTAGTGTAGCATGCGGGCCGTACTCATTTGCATACATCGAGTGTTTGCTGATCGGCTTAAAAATGACCAGTATGTGCAACACCATCGTGGGAAAGATACAAAAGGTCTGGGCTTATGGGGTACTAACTAAATGATTGGAGCCCGTGTATAAAGATGAATATGTACACCGACAGAGATGAACACAATAATTTTTTTTCATTTTAAGCTACTTCACTTTACATGAAGTGGCAATAACTTTTATGTCTGGTGAAATTTGAATTTTTTATAATGCAACAGATTGTATATCTGTTGTAACAGATATAGTACCTGTTGTGACAGATTGATTATCTATTGGAATAGCTTGGTCATTTGTTGCATTATTCAGATATTCCAAGTTTGTCTGTTGCAATAGATATATAATCTATTGCAATATATAATCTATATGTTGCAACTGATATGTAATCTGTTGGATCAAATAAAAAAGTAGAAACACATGTTATATAATTTCAAGCAGATGACCTACATGTTGCAACATATGTCTAAATCTGTTTGATAAGATATGTCGTCTGTTCCAGCAAATGTATTATCTGTTCTGATAGATGATTCTAGTATTCCATTTTAATTAACATGTTCAAAACTAAGGATTAAATTATTCATAGACAGCATAAAATAACTCAACAAATAAATGAAATGTAAAAAAATCATTATGGGTACAAATGATCTACTCTACAAATAAATCAATAAGTTAAACCAAGGAGGATAGTTTATTACATTTACGGACTCAAGCTATAAAACTCTACTCAATATGGATAAGTTGTTCTTCATTCGGTGCTATGGAATTCGACTTTGGTCGTCGTGGATCTTTAATGTCGCTTGCGTACGGCTTTTGAGCTTTTGCTTCTCCGTATTTCCATAAAAGAGAAACATATCTTTTGTGGAGTACTTCGGCATCAAGTCCATCATTTGTTACTTGTAATCTATCGCTCAAATACTCAGTGTAGGAGGTAACAAAAATACCGCAACCCCTGCATTTAAAAAAATAGATAATCTATATCTTGCAGTTCATGCAAGCATTGTGAAATTTTTGAAATAAAACTAAATTATGACACTTAAACTTACAGGATACCAATGGTTTGTTGAGCAATTCCTTCAACATATTGTACATTAAATAGATTAACTATTTTATCCCGGTATGCTTCAATTGTCGACCAATCAGTACGAACTTTTTGATCCAAAAATACACTTATATCAAGGTTAGTAGGCAATATTGTGGCCAGCTTTATATCTCAGATGGAGGCCCAGAACGTCTCCTTCACGACATCGAGTCATAAACTTAGATGTACCTTTCTTTTAGAACGATGACAACCACCACCCTATGGAATTCATCATAATAATTGATTGGAATGTACACTTCGTCGACCAAATGCCAAGGTAAGCCAGCTGGAATACTAAAATCTTTGATGATGTTGATTAAGCATTCCTTATTTTGGGAAACTTTCGACTGTTGTTGACAATACCTATCATAGGAATTATTGATGTAAACTTTGTACAAATAATTGACTGTTATGTATCTGTATTGTTTTTGTGTTTACAATTTGGCCTTCTTTCGGAGGTAGTAAGAGATAACATCGATATGCTGCACATATTATCAAATATTTTACATTACGTGATGAAAAAATTGATACGCAGATGTAATTAAATAAAGTATTAATAAATAGTAATATGTATGACATTTAAACCTCATCATTCCAGCAAGTTTGGGGCTGTGACATCAAATAAAACTAATTCTTCATTTCAGGATGTGCAACAACAAAGTCGAACATATCAAAATCAAGACTCGATTCGTTCACTTTGTAGTATTCATTATTTTATTTTCTACATGATGATTTATATGTGTTAATGTCATGATCTTACCACAAGAATTATATAAACCAATATCTTTAAAATTGATTTATGTACCTGCCGGCATGATGCTTTAACAACCAATCAGCAATCCATTCTGAATAGTCGCTGATCAACTGTGTTAATTTTTTTGGAGCCTCATCCGAGATGTTGAACCCTTCAAACGGGTAATTCTTCCGTTATCCCGAACTGACAGGCTCCACTTTTTCTTTTTCTTTGAAAGCAGTTGATGGATTATCAACTGTAATACTATGCTCTTCAACATAGCATCTACTGTGACATCCACCTAGAAAACTAGAATTGTCAATACTAATTACAGATATACAACAGATTGTCCATCTGTTGCAATAGATGAGTCTTATGTTGCAACAGATGGATCATCTATTGGGACAAATTCAAACAAGTAAATCAGAGCAGTATGATAATATCAAAAAGATGACATATCTATTTGATAATTTTCAGCAGATATATCATCTGTTGAAATAGATATGTGCTTATTTGTTTATTGGAATTTGGAACAGATGATGTGCAGTCACCTTCTTCAGCTTATGATGCTCTCCTGTGGCCCTTGTACACTAAACAACAGCGAAAGACAAAGACAAATGCGTTTCAATTTTTCTTTTTTCGATGCTTGATAATGCCTTGGAAGTATCTTTCCTTCTCCTCTTAGCCACCTTAATCTCTAGTGGAGTGTATGAATATGAAATCCTCTTTGATGGAATCACACCCCTCTTAGATATTATTTTCTTTACAAAAACAGTTAGTGCATTAATAGCATTAATCACTCCATCATATTTTGCCTTGCATTTTTGACATTTGTATGAAGAACATACGCTAGCTAGATATGGAAAAATTTAGAGAAAAATCTGTACAACCAGTATGATCATAATCATAATGGCTTGTTATTTCAAAAACTGTAAGAGGAGCGTCATTAGTCCCAACAGCAACACCAATACCAGTACCACTACCACTACTACTACCATCATCATCAACAACAAGCCCACCCTCCAAAATTACTTTTCTTGTGATGGTTGTTGTTCCAAACAATTTTATTTTTATTCCATTAACGACCTTAGGGTCTAATAAAATTTGCACAGACTGTAAAGTAAGAAAAAATGGCTTCTTCAACTTTTGGTTGGTCAGAACAAGCCACAGATAGACAATCTAAAATAAATCAGTACATATATTAGAATGATGATGAAATCATTTAAAATAATCATCAATAAAATAAAAACTTGATTAGAATTGGACTTACTGATTCCTTCGGGGGATTGAAAAGATCAAGAAATTTTGTATTTTTATCAGTTTTGGCCGACAACCATCTCAAAATTCTTGGATAGAAAAGTTCTTCCTAGTAGTTTACTTATTGCCTCAAATAAGAAATGACTTCAAATGCCCAAGCCTATAACATAACGCTAATAAATCAAAAGTATTATTAAATTAAAAAAATAAATCAAATCATGATAAAAGAAACATTTACTAAGAAGGCTCATTAAAATTCATATAAGTTAACTGTCTTTGGCGTTAACAGAGTCAAAAAATATTTGACAGTCATTTTAAAGCTTTCATAATGTAAGACCCCACAAATTTTCCTAGTCGTTAAAACTCTTTAAAGCATGTCAAGGGAAGCTTCACACTTAGAAAATTTGGCTAAGTATTGGAACTTCTTCATTTCATAAGCCTTCAAACTTTGATGATTTATTTCATGACCTTATCGACCTTAGGTATTTGAGATTTTAGCTAATTCATGATTCAGAATATCAATAGGGATTTTTGGATAAGTTTTGGATTTTTCAGACCTTGTTTAGACCATGTTTGGGGTCTCAAAATAGTAGATCAACACGATCTTGGCGCACGTTGGATAACATTGTTTCAGGCTTCCAGAGTCAAAAGTACTGAGGCTCGATATGATCATGACGCGATACGTCGGGTATCACATCGATGGCATCGATGCGCCGCATCAACCAGCGCATTGGCACCCAGTTTTCCAGTCATTAAAATAGCCACGACCTCAGGGTTATTTTAGTCTTTTGCCCACTCTTATATAACCCTAAAACACATAATTCATCCATATTTCACCCAAACTATAGTGGTTTCTCTTAATTTCTCTCAAGAACAAGTTAGGATTTTCCAAATGAAGATTCAAATTCAAGAAAATTCCACTGTCAATCTTCTAAAAATCAAGGACTAAGGTATGTTAGATGTTGATTCTTGGGTCCCTTCCACCCAAGAAGTTCAAGAACTATTTTTCAAATTATAAAGATTGAATATTTATGATTTTTCATGATTTATGTGAGTTGAAGTTCATGTTTATGTTATTATTGAGTTGTGATTCATGTTCTAGATTACAAGTTTTATGATTTAGTCCTAGCATGTGATGATTTACATAATGTTCATGATAAACCCCTTTAAGTTGCAAGTTTATTGATGTAGCCATGTTAATTGGATGCATTGATTGTTGTATAACCAAAGTATTCTCCTCATATATTTGATAAAATACTTATGTGAAGAAAATAGAGTCTTTATAGCATGTTAGCACCTAATTATGTATAAGTTAATGGATGTCAAGTATTTGTTGAAAGGCCTTAGTGAATGAATTATGATATGTTGCACACACTCTCATTTACATGCATTTCTTAATGGATGAATTATGAGACATTGGTATGCATCCTATATGTTTACATGTTTAAGACTTCCAAGTTCTTGAAGAGATGCCTCCTTGATTTTATTATGAATGATAGGCTATTCCTATGCTATTCAAGAATTGTCATGCCTTATTTATTTATGTTATAAGTCCTTGGGGTATTTAATACCCGACAGTTTAGCTGATTGTCTAGAGCCACTGTCAATTCTCAAGAAAATCTCAATCGTGCCATGATCAGTAGAACTCAGTCAGTTACAAAACTTAGAGAGACTCAGTAATCTTAGTATCAGTCTATTCCACTTCAGTATTCAATTTACACCTCAGTAGTATTCAAGTATCCCGTCCAGAAACTCAGTAGCATTCAGTCAGGTAACAAAATTCAGTAGTATTCTATTATTCAAAGAAACTCAGTGAGATCAGTTCAGTTTAGTTAATCAGTACGATCACTAACAGTTCGGTCAAGCCTAGTATGAACTAGGAAATCAGTTCAGTGTCTTTCAGTTAGGAGTAGGATTCAGCACTTAGTGAGCCTCGGAATGGGCGCTCACCCACTAGATAGGACTGAGATCCATAGAAGCAATCCCTAATTTTTAAAACTATGTAGCCAGCGTAGGTATAAGATGTCACCCATTAGATAGGACTGACATACTTCGGGATCACCTACTAGTATAAGACTGGTCTCAGGGGTCACCCGCTAGATTAGGACTGAACCCATAGCAGTTGTCTTAACCCATGGATCGGTACTGACACCATTATAGCTGGAGTTACAGGTTGGACCCCATTAGTTTAGATTTGGGATATGTCGGTTAGATGACTACCTCCCACAGTCTCAGCTTCAGAATCAGTTTTAGTAAAAGAACTCAGCTCAGTAGCACAGATTTAGGACTGTTAGATACAGTCACTCATCAGTATTATCAATGGATTTAGAGATCACCCACTAGATAAGACTGATCTTAAATTTAGCCAAGCAGTATCAGTATCAGTACCAACAGATTCAGAGATCACTTATTAGATAGGAATGATCTCAAATGCATTTAATTAGTATCGAGTACCATTAGATTTTGAGATCACTCGTTAAATAGGACTGATCTCAGATTTAGTTAATCATCTTCATTATCAGTATATTCAGTGATCACCTACTAGATAGGACTAATATCAATCTCAGTCAATTAGGTATTAGTATCAGTAGAATGAGTTATCAGAAATCCTGTTGTTAGAATTCTGTATTCAGTTTTCTACGATTTCAGTTATAGTTTGTGTATTCATGCATGTATCCTCATTCAGTACACTCAGATTATTTAGTTAGTATTGTTCATACATATGAACCTCTGCTTTTAGCCTTACCTCATCTAGCATACCCGTACATTCCTTTGTACTAACATATACTTTTCTGTGCTCTGGTGTTTTATACCATAGGTTCAGAAGCTCGAGCTCCAGAGTATCCTTAGAAGTCTAGATTCAGCCAGCAACAGTAGTTAGCAGCGAGTCCTCATCATTCGAGGATGTTCTACAATTTCATTATATTACTAGATTTAGTATTTTTGTAGACGGAGTTAGTTGGGGGATTGTCCCATCAACTACACAGTTCAGACAGTTTAGAGGCTTTCAGACTAGATGTTCAGACAATTGTATTAGTATTCAGTTTTTCAATTATCTTTTAGTTTTTGAGCCTTATGGAAAGTTTTTTGCATTTTTACAGTGTATTATTCAGTGCTCAGTTACAGATATCAGTTAAGGGTTAGCTTGTGGTCTTTCGGGATATAAGCACTGTGTAGCATCCGAGGTACCAGACTCGAGGTGTTACAAACTTGGTATCAAAGCCTAAGGTTTAATAGTGTCCTAGGAAGTCTGAAAGCCACTTCTAGTAAAGTCTTGTGCATGGGTGTGTTGTGCGCAACATTTATGTACAGCTATAAGATGTTTTAGAAACAGTTTCCCTTCTTTCAGTATTCATATCATGTGAGTGAGCATGAGCTCAAGTTAAACTCTTAGTCATTATCCAGCTCGTAGTTGCCTTGTGCATCACCACAGTTTTCCTCAAGGGTCTCAGTGAAGTAAGCCTTCTTAGACGGACATAGTGTCCCAAGGGGGAGAGACCCTATGTTTCCCTGATGCTTTCATGACCTTAAACCCATTTGATTTCACCCTCAGATTTTTCCTTAAAAACTTAATATCAGTTATCATTGCATATTCAGTCATGCTTTCATGAGAATTAACTCAGTTAGATATCCATGCATCAGATATGCATGTTCAGTATGAGATTTCAGAATATCAGTAGATCCAGTCATATAGTTATTTTTTCAGATGTTCATGTCCCTTAAGTAAGTTTAGTCTATCAGTAATCTCATCCTAGTCAGTCCCATTTGAGGATGAATGTTCCCAAGGGGGAGATATTATAAGACCCCGCAAATTTTCCTAGTTGTTAAAACTCTTAAAAGCATGTCAAAAGAAGCTTCACACTTAGAAAATTTAGCTAAGTGTTGGAACTTCTTTATTTTATAATCCTTCAAACTTTGATGATCTATTTTATGAACTTCCCGACCTTCGATAGTTGATATTTTAGCTAATTCATGATTCAGAATGTCTATAGGGGTTCCCAGATAAGTTTTGGATTTTTTGGACCTTATTTAGACCACGTTTGGGTCTCAAAACAGTAGATCAATGCGATCTTGGCACACCGTGTCGCCTATCATGCTGGCTAACATTGTTGTAGGCTACCAGAGTTAAAAGTACTAAGGCTCGATACGATCATGATGCGACGCATCGGGACCAACGCATCGACACCCAGTTTTCCAGTCATTAAAATAGCCATGACCCCAGGGTTATTTCAGTCTTTTTCCCACTCTTATATAACCCTAAAACATCTGATTCAACCATATTTCACCTAAACTATAATGGTTTCTCTCAAGAACAAGTTAGAGTTTTCCAATTGAAGATCCAAATTCAAGAAAATTCCACCGCTAATCTTTCAAAAATCAAGAACTAAGGTATGTTAGATATTGATTCTTGGGTCCCTTCCACCTAAGAAGTTCAAGAATCCCTTTTAAAATTATAAAGATTGAATATTTATGATTTTTCATGATTTATATGAGTTGAAGTTCATTTTTATGTTATTGTTGAGTTGTGATTCATGTTCTAGATTATAAGTTTCATGATTTAGTCCTACCATGTGATGATTTGCATAATGTTCATGATAAACCCCTTTAAGTTGCAAGTTTATTGATGTAGCCATGTTAATTGGATGTATTGATTGTCGTATAACCAAAGTATGATCCTCATATGTTCGATAAAAGGCTTATGTGAAGGAAATAGTGTCATTATAGCATGTTAGCATGAAATCCCTAATTATGTATAAGTTAATGCATGCCAAGTGTTTGTTGAAAGGCCTTAATGAATGAATTATGATATGTTGCATGCACTCCCATTTACGTGCATTCCTTAATGAATGAATTATGAGATATTGATATACATCACTATACGTTTACATGTTTAAGACTTCCAAGTGCTTGAAGAGATTCCTCCTTGATTTATTATGAATGATAGACTATTGTTATTCTATTCAAGAATCGTCAGGTCTTCTTTATTTATATTATCGAGTTCTGGGGTATTTAATACCCAACAATTTAGCTGATTGTCTAGAGCCAGTGTCAATTCTCAATGTAATCTCAGTCATGCCATGATCAGTAGAACACAGTTAGTTACAAAACTTAGAGAGACTTAGTAATCTCAATATCAGTCAGTTCAGACCTCAGTAGTGTTCAAGTATCCTGTCCAGAAACTCAGCAGCATTCAGTTAGATAACAGAATTCATTAGTATTTCGTTAGTCAACAGAACTCAATGAGATCAGTTCAATTTAGTTAATCAGTACAATAAGTAAACAGTTCAGTCAAGCCTAGTATGAACTAGGAAATTAGTTCAGTGTCTTTCAGTTGGGAGTAGGATTCAGCACCGAACGAGCCTAGGGATAGGGGCTCACCCGCTAGATAGGATTGAGATCCCTAGAAGCAATCCCTAAGTTCCAGAACTACATAGCCAGCGTATGTATGAGATGTCACCCGTTAGATAGGACTGACATACTTTGGGATCACCCGCTAGTACAGGAATAGTCTCAGGGGTCACCCGCTAGATTAGGACTGACCCCATAGCAGTTGTCTTTATCCGTGGCATAGTACTAATACCCTTCCTGCTGGGGTTACATATTGGAACCCACTAGTTCAAATTTAGGGCATATCGGTTAGATGACTACCTCCTACAGTCTCAGCTTCAGAATTAATTTTAGTAAAAGAACTCAGCTCAGTAGCACAGATTCAGGACTGTTAGATACAATCACTCATTAGTGTTGTCAATGGATTTAGAGATCACCCGCTAGATAGGACTAATATCAGATTTAGTCAAGCATTATAAGTATTATTACCAACAGATTCAAAGATCACTCGTTAGATAGGACTGATCTCAAATACAGTCAACTAGTATCGAGTACCATTAGATTCAAAGATCACCCGCTAGATAGGACTGATCTCAGATTCAGTTAATCATTTTTATTATCAGTATATTCAAAGATCACCCACTAAATAGGATTGATCTCAACCTCAGTCAATTAGATATCAGTATCAGTAGAATCAGTTATCAGAAATCCAGTTATTAGAATTTGGTATTCAATGTTCCTACTATTTCAGTTATAGTATCCTCATTCAGTACACTCAGATTATTTAGTTAGTATTGTTCATACATATGAACCCCTGCATTTAGCCTTGACTCATATAGCATACCCGTACATTTCTTTGTACTGACGCATACTTTTCTGTGCTATGGTGTTTTATACCATAGGTTCAGAGGCTCGACCTCCAGAGTATCCTTAGAAGTCGAGATTCAGCCAGCAACAGTAGTTAGCAGTGAGTCCTTATCATTCGAGGATGTTCTATAATTTCATTATATTACTAGATTTAGTATTTTTGTAGGCGGGGTTAGTTGGGGGATTGTCCCATCAAATACACAGTTCAGACAGTTTACAGGTTTTCAGACTAGATATTTAAACAGTTGTATTAGTATTCAGTTTTTCAATTGTATTTTAATTTTTAAACCTTATGAAAAGTTTTTCACTATTTTTCCATATTTTTACAGTGTATTATTCAGTGCTCGATTACAGATATCAGTCAAGGGTTAGCTTGGGGTCCTTCGGGATTATGAGCACCATGTAGTGTCCGGGGTACCAAACTCGGGGCGTTACACATAACCCTAAGGATAGTTGTTAAATTCCTCAAGATCCACTAAGAGATTTATTAAATCGAGGCTTATGATTTTGTTAACGTCTCTCGCCCAAACAACATTATGTACAAACCAAACCAAGCACAATAATTTTTTGTGCTTCTTTGAGAGTCCTTTACCTTTCAACTCTTCTATTAAATTTTTGTTTTTAAAGCTTGGACCAATAATGGACACCAGATCATCATGATCACTTGACTTACCTTTACCTTTTTTGGGTGTGTGGAGTGCTTTTTTTGGGTCAAAGTAGGTATAACTTAAGAAGGAGAAAGAGGATAACATTTTAGTCCAGTAACTAAGACAAACTACTTCCAACCAAAACAAACAGCCATGCCATAGTAATTTATTCACACCTTATCTATCTTTTCTTTGTTTTCATACATAAACCTACACTTGAGAAGATCGTATACCATTTTCATCTGGAAAAGAGCATTATTGTCCTCCAGTAAATCAAGATATTGTCCAAAGTAGCTTTTCCTGAAATAAGCATCCAATTTTTATTCTCAAAGTATTTTACTGAAGGTGTCGAAAGATTTTTCCATTATTGACTTAACCACGAAATCACCCATTAAATTTATGGCACCATCGCGCTGCATTCTCACAGGATAATGATCAATGCTGAAGGGTTTAGCCAACTCTTCGGCAGAAGGGCTATTACCATTTGAATCATCTCTTTTGAAATATTCCTCCTCCCCGTGTTCATTAGCTTCTACTCCTGATTGAGATAACGTTTGTAAAACAAGCTCATAGAGTGGTGGATGTAGCCGAGATGCTGCACTTGTCCCTTTACTTGGACTTGATTTGTTTTTTTTTTTTAATTTTGGGAGCCATATTATCTTAAATTAACAGGAACATAAAATAGATTATAATTAATTAATACATAATTAAAAGGATAACAGTAAATCTAAAATGTATAATGGTAAAATAACAGTTCCAATAAACCATACATTTGTTGCACCAGGTATGTTATCTGGTGCAACATATCATCGACCTATTGCAACAGATGAGTAAACCATTAGAAATAATAAAAATAGATTGCTAATCTGTTATACTAGATATTTTATTTGGTGCAACATATAACTAACCATTGCAATGGATGAGTAAATCATTGGAAACCATAAAAACGGATCACTAATACATTGCACCAGAGAGTTTATCTGTTGTAACATATAACTAATCTATTGCAACGGATGAGTAATCTGTTGGAAATAGTAAAAATAGATCACTCATCTATTGCATCAGAAAGGTTATTTATTGCAATATATAACCAACCTGTTATAAGGATGAGTAATCTGTTGGAAACAGTAAAAAGAGATCACTAATTTGTTGCACCTGGTAGTTTATCTGTTGCAACATATAACCAAATTGTTGCAACTGATAAGTAATCCCGTGGAAACCATAAAATAGATCACAAATTTGTTGTACTAGGTAGTTTATCTATTACAACATATAACCAGCCTATTGCAACAGATGAGTAATTCATTGGAAATAGTAAAAATAGATCACTCATCTGTTGCACCAAAAAGGTTATCTGTTGTAACATATAACCAACCTATTGCAAGGATGAGCAATCCATTGGAAACAGTAAAAATAAAATCACTAATCTGTTGCACCAGGTAGTTTATCTAATGCAACATATAACCAATCATTGCAATGGATGAGTAACCATTGGAAACCATAAAAATAGATCACTAATCTGTTGCACCTAGTAGTTTTTCTGTTGTAATATATAACCAATATATTGTAACAAATAAGTAATATTTTGGAAATAATAAAAATAGATCACTCATCTATTGCACCAGGAAAGTTATCTATTACAACATATAACCAACCTGTTGCAAGGATGAGTAATCCGTTGGAAACAGTAAAAATTGATCACTAATCTGTTGCACAAGGTAGTTTACCTATTGGAACATATAACCAACCTATTACAATAGATGAGTAATTGGAAATCATAAAACAGATCATAAATTATCTATTTCAACATATAACCAACCTATTGCAAGGATGAGTAATCCATTGGAAACAGTAAAAATAGATAACTAATCTGTTGCAACAGGTAGTTTATCTGTTGCAATATATAACCAACCTATTGCAACAGATAAGTAATCTGTTGGAAACTATAAAATAGATCACAAATTTATTACACCAGAACGGTTATCTGTTGCAATATATAACCAACCTGTTGTAATGGATGAGTAATTCATTGGAAACAATAAAATAGATTCCTGATCTGTTGAAACATATCACACATCTATTGTAGAATGAGTTATCTATTGGATTAATATTGTTTAGATTTCTTCCAAATAGAAGAGTTGTATATCGCAACAGATGAATGATTGTTAGATTGTTCATCTGTTGCAACAGATTTTCATAGTTGCATTAAATTTTTATCTGTTGCATCAGATGTTTTCATCTGTTGCATAAGATTTTTTTATCTGTCGCATCAGATGTTTTATCTGTTGCATCAGATGTTTCATCTGTTGCAATACCATTTTTATCAAGACAAATAATAAATCAACCCAACAACACCAACACATCACATACACACACACTAAGAACATCAACTGTGACCAAAAACCACCAACAAATCCGAATCAACAGTTTGACAACAAGAAGAAATGTCAGAAATTAGGATTTTATTCAGTCCACATTTCAAATTTAAGCTAGAAATATTGAAATTATTAACCAATACTAAAAGAGTAGTTGGCTCAAGTTCCTCTGTTTCTTCTTAATTTTTTACCTGTGAAAAAGGAAATGAGATGAGGAAGAACTCAAAGTTGTTAGCGCCGAAGAAGTCTTCACGTCGATTGATGGTTGAAAGTCGAAAGGAAACTCGCCCGACTATTTGTCCGCCGGAGGTTGAAGTCATCGAGGATTGAAGGGAGAATTTTGCACAACTGTTGATTGGGAGAGAGTTGAGAGAAGATGTCGAGAGAGAGAGGAGAGAGACGGTTGATTTGGATTGAAGGGGAGTGTGGGTTGGGTTGATTTGTATTTTTGAAAAGATTCAAAAGTTTTGAAAATATTAATCAAGTCCACAATTAACTTAGTCAAGTTTTGTAATGATGTTTGACCCTTTAAGTTGGTCAATGTCACCAATCCTTAATTCAAGACTTAAAAGACATCTTTCATTCAATTTTCTCATGTAACCAGTTATGTTTGGTCTTTCTTTATGGTGTACCTAAATACATCATATTTCCTTAGTTTTTGTACGTCAAATTCTTTGGTTCTTGAACTTTTATATGTAGCTCTATATTTCGACCAACAAGATCTGTCAACTACTCCTGCTCAAATTGATACAAAGGAAATGACTTATAATCTTAAATTGCGCAGATTCTTCACTTTTGATGACCCATTCGTGTTGAATTCGTTAAAAGTGTATTACTCTTGGAGAAGCCACCATGCATCCATAGACTTTTTTGAAGAGTCCAACTTTTCACTTTTAATGTCGCACCTGTGTTGAATTCACCAAAATTTTTGAAAGAGTCTGGGCAAAAAAGCAGTTATAACTTGTAATGAATATCAGTGCATATGACCTCTTAATTTTTCACCTTCTCCTATTGACATGATTTGCTAATCCGATGATCACGTCAAAAGGATATCACACTATCACCTTGCCTAAAGACCCCGCTATGAAAATCAAGACTCAAAAATCATCTAACCAAATGCATGATCTACATATAGTGTAATCAACGTGCTTCTTGATTACAAAGACCAAAAGAAAGCTAAGAGCTTTACAATTATAACTTGACGGTATGTTCATTGTGGGTGAATTTTACATTTCTAAAAAAAGGTGTATAAAATAAAGTATATGAGTGAATTATGTGTAATATCAATTAATGTTGGAGGAAAAAATACATTAATTCAATATTTTAAATTTTGAATTTAGATATTTGAAAATTATACTTAAAATGCTAAAAGCTAAATTGTAATCCTTCCCATATTTATATCACCAAAAAAATCATCTTAAAATGTTGGTCAAAGTATAACCACCTTTGGTTTAGGTCTCTCCGTTTTAATTTATGTGGTGCTATTGAAATTTGTTGATTCAAACTTCCAAACTTTGAATATGAATTTGAAAAAAGAAGCTTAAGTACTTTGAAATATCATCTATATATTTGAAAACTAAGTACAAGTTCTATAAACAAAATAATTAATGAAGAAAAATATGATCCTTTCCTAAAAAAATGTTGCATAAGGCCAATACTTGTTTGAGAACATTACTTGTTTTAGAACCTTCAAGACCAAATAAAAGTAGTTTTGAACCCATTTATGCCCCAAATAATTTGAAACAATAGTATAATTGCTAGGTTCGTCTCTGTACACAAGGTTGACCATGCGGTTCAGGCGAAGAAAACAGAAAGGTGTAAACTGTGATGTTATCGGCATGTCAATATAAAATATATAGTACATCAAAAACTAGGATGAGTAACATAGTTGACACCACACTCTATAATCAATTCTCTATCTCTACCTTTTTTCATATGTTACCCAATTGTTATTTTTTCCTTCTTCGTCGTAATATCCATCATCTACAAACTGGCCTTAAGTTGAATGCTATAGCAATGTATATTCTAGTTTGAATCAGACATCAAGTAACATGATACTAAATTATACTTAGCTGATTTTTAAAATTTCAACTATTCCACATAAATTTGAATAAAGATAGTATTGTACTTCTTATTAATGGGTAAAATACTTTTTTAAGGAAAAAAATCGACTTCTCATTTTCAGGCTTACTGGCTAGTCTATACCAATATGTATATCTATATTCATTCAACGATAGAAAATTCGATAGTATTATTATTATAATTTAATACTATAATATAGTTCGCCCTTAAATTCAGCACGACACAAATAAAGCTTACTCGGAAAAAAAAGTTTAACAAAGAAACGAATGAAATAGATGAAAATATAACAATAGATAGTAACAAAATAAAAATTACAATTAATTAACACGATAAGTGAGATATACCTTCACACAAAAATTTCTCAACACCTAATTAATCATTTATTCACAACCTGTATCAAATAAATCAGGTCATCAGAAACACATCAAACCATAGTACCAACCAACACAAAGAATAATATAAACCATATAAAACAATTGCATCATATAGAAGAATAATACAAAGAAAACACTTCAAAACGTAAAAAGAGGTTTATTTTATAGTTAAAAAATTAGTATTCATATATATTACACAAACGCACATTTAGGAGGTTAAAGGAACTTAACATATTTTTAGGAAGTTTTTTTACTGTAAAACCTCATATATATTTACCATTATTAATTTCAATCTCCTGTATTTTAGAAGTTTTTCATATATTTTAATATTTAATTTTTATTATTATATATTTTAGGAGTCTTTTCATATATTTAAATATTAAATTCTCATTCTCATGTATTTTAAGACTCTCTTTTTATGTACATAAGGAAAAAGAAAATCTACTAACAATAGTTTTCCATATATTTTTTTCTTATCATATATTTTAGGATTCTATAATTTTTAACAATTACATAATAATTGGAAGCAAAAGGTGAAAAGACTATTTTATCTATTGCGGAGTGTTTTAATAAAGGGCAAAAAGTTCAAATAATATTTGTAAGATCTTTCACACTTTTAATATACTAGTTTATACGTATGTGCGTTGCACGAATGTCCTTAATCACATTTAAAGTTTTATAATTATTCGTAGGGCATACAACAATAAATTATGTAAATACGAAACAAGAATACATGAATGAATGCAAGAAAACGACTAACTCAAAGCTAAAGTAAGAAGAAAAAGTAAAAATAGAAGAAATCGAGGTGCAGAGAAGATTGATTTGCAGCGACAGAAATTGAAGGGTTAATAATTTATCTTATAAAGGCACAAAATCAACATTGAAGTATAAGTAGAGGAAATTCTACTTTTGACTTTATTTTTGTATTTTTTTGACCTAAAAAATATTTAAAAGCCAAAAATATTTAAAAATAAGTCAATTCAAACACCGCCTTACAACTTTGTGTTCATTGCATAATTTACGTTAATGCGTAAAGGTTAAAGTGTCCCAAAAACGTCTATTTCAGGAGTTGCATCTGCATGTAAGTAATATTTCTTTAGAACTACAGATTTATTTCTTTTTACTTGGAAATTTGTACCAAAAAAAAGTTTCCATAAACTTAAGAATTTTGTTGTTATTAGAAAAACCTTTCCTATTTATTTTTTCATATATTTATCATAGTCATACAATTAATAATAAGTAAAAAAAAATAAAAAAATAATTTTATCTATTATAAATATTTTTAATAAAGGGAACAAAATTCAAACAATAATTAAAGATTAGAAATAAGGATTAGAGATTAGAAATAAAAATAAAAATAGAGATTAGAGATTATAGATAGATAAGAGGAATACACACTACTCCTACTTCAGATTTTATTACTCCTTTCGCATCATTGAAGACATTCCTGGATTTTCTATTTCCAAAAAAGATATTGTACGTACTCACAAAATATTTTATCTGGTCCCTTGAATTAGAAACTTTTGAGGGAAACTGTTACTTGGTCCTTCTTATTTCTTTTTTTTTTTTTGTCGCATTTTATTGGTGTTAAGAAGAAAGTTAAGATTAAGAAGGGGTCTATGCTAAGTTGGTTGAGAGTAAGGATGAAGAGGAGAAGTGGATGAAGAGGGAGGAGTATAAGTTAGCTAAAAAGGAGGCTAAGTTAGCAGTTACGACTGCTAAGACAACAACGTTTGAGAGATTGTATGCGGGGTTAGAGGAGAGAGACGGGGAAAAGAGGTTGTATAGGCTTTCTAAGGCTAGAGATCTAAAGGGTTATGACCTCGATCAAGTAAAGTGCATTAAGGGGGAGGACGGTAGAGTATTGGTGGAGGATGTTCACATTAAGATAAAATGGTAGTCATATTTTCATAGACTGTTGATTGATGAGTGGGACAGAGACATTGTGTTAGGGGAGCTGGAGCACTCAAAGGAGGGTCGTGATTTCAATTACTATAGACATTTTAGGGTTGAGGAGGTTAGAGTGGCTATTCGCATGATGCAAAAGGGTAGGGCGATGGGACCTAATAGGATTCTGGTGAATTTTTAAAAGTATATTGGTGGGGCAGGTTTAAGGTGGTTGATTTAATTATTTAGCGACATTTTCAATATTGCAGAAATTCCAGAGGCTTAGAGATGAAGTACTATGATTCATTTATATAAGAATAAGGGTGACATCTAGAGTTCCAACAACTACAGAGGTATTATGCTGTTGAGTCACATTATGAAAACTTGGGAGAGTGTGGTCGAATGGAGGTTGAGAAGGATCGTATCTATTTTGAAGAATCAGTTTGGATTTATGCCCAGTCGCTCAACAACAAAGGCAATTCACCTGACATGGAGACTGGTGGAGCAATATAGGGAAAGAAAGAGGGACTTATATATGGAGTTCATTGACTTAGAAAAGGCGTACAACTATCACGCCTCAAATCCTATTGGGGCGGACAGGCACCTGTAGCCGTAGAGGCCCGAGAGAATCCATTCATAACCTTGTACTTCCCATGCATGTAACTACGACAACTAAAGGTTCTGACAAACATGATATTATGTATCGATAAGAATAATTACATATGCAAGCACAAACCGATATATACAACACTTGGCCGTTGGGGCCCCACGTCTAGAGACAAGACACTACCATAACTTTACATTAGTCTACAAAGCCTCTAAAAGATACATAGACTTAGTTAGGATCGGAAAACCCCCCTCCCTACTCTTGACTTACTGCACATACCAAAATATGTGGAACAAACTCGGAAAGACCCGAATCAACCTAGAGCTCACCAATAGTCACTAAATAGCCTGCGCTCCTACTAGTGAGGTATATGAGCTGAAGTACCTATGCCTGCAGCATGAAATACAGGTCCCACATAAGGGGAGTCAGTACAAAAATATGTACTGAGTATACAAGGCAGAATAGTAACAATACATGATACAAAGGCTCAATAGAAATCAGATACAAGTGTATAAGTAGTACTAGTAGACCACCTTTATATATACTTGTGAGACTACGTACATTACGTTTCTTTCTTCATTTTTTTACCTTTCTTACTTCATAATCTTTGTAAGCCAAATATAATGCAAATGACCAGCTGATTAGTGGTAAATAGATAAATTAGGATCGCCCCATGCTAGGCTTACACCCCTGAGCTGCCACTACATATAAGGATTGGGATTGGCCCATGCTAGGCTTATGCCCCTGAGCTGCCACCCACATATAAAAGTATCGAGATCGGCCCATTCTAGGCTTATGCCCCTAAGCTGCCACTCGTTTTATAGATTTGCGTTACTTAGTTTATTTAGCCTTTGAGATTGTTACCTTGGTGGTCATGAGATTATGGTACCTTGAACTAATAATCTGCTAATATGAGACATATAAATAGACACTTAATGCAACAACAATGAGGTAGGGAGCTATTGGCATGCAAATGAAGAGTTTAGGATTTGAAAATAACACATGGGTCTTATTTGAACAAACGGAGAACTCTTGAATTTTTCTAGTGAAGATAGATGCGCCGGTTTAATAATCAGAATGTATGGAGTTGTTCTAACATGTTAGAGAATGGGGATAAGGTCATTGGCTATAAATGTCAAATTTCATGCCAAGAGTACAAAATAGAGTATGCCTTACATACCTAGTTATATAACTCTGAAACTAACCCAACTTTACTTCCCGCCTTTTAGATTACTTATCTACAATAGAATATATTGTAAACTAGTATTAGCAACTAATCAACACATTTGGGATACTTAACTTCACCAAAATAGTAATCGGGCAGTAAACACGTAATCTATCAATCAAGGGTGTTATTTTAACCCTTTTCTTCTCCAATTACACCCACATACCATACATGTCCTTATAAGATCACCGAAACCATCTCATCTTCATTACACCCTCCAAACAACACGCAAAATAAATTGGACAGTTGACGTACATAATAATTAATTCGGTGGTGTAGCACCACATCCATCTTCTATAATTCAATACAAACTAATCACACCTTCCCCACTAGCAACTGGGCAGACCCCAATCCAAAAACACAAAATAGTCCACAAACAACACCCCAATCATCCTTTAATAGCAACCAAATATGTGCAATCCTCTACCAAGACATGTATATAGAAAAAGGACAAAAGTGGACAGCAACCATACCTTGATTTCCTTGGTAGTTTAGTCTCTTAATGTGTATCTCTTAAATAGCTTAATACCTTCACACATACACCAAAAGAGAAAAGAGAAAAGAGAAATCCCTTAATAACTAAGAACAATGGATTGCCCAAACTTATAGAGAGGGCTGTCCAGAAATTAATCTTGAATAACACATAGTTTCCTTAGTACAAACTCATGAATTGTTCACTTACCTTTATCTTAAAAGTAATGTCAAT
This sequence comes from Capsicum annuum, assembly GCF_002878395.1. Taxonomy (NCBI): domain Eukaryota; kingdom Viridiplantae; phylum Streptophyta; class Magnoliopsida; order Solanales; family Solanaceae; genus Capsicum; species Capsicum annuum. Next base: position 144,908,086 of record NC_061115.1, on the reverse strand, counting down.
CCCAAGAACCCTTGTGAAATTATAGTGTTGCTTCATAGCCAAGAGATAACAAGCCTAGAAAGCTGGAATTTTTTTGTCTAAGTTAAAAATAAGCAAAATTTGCTGATTTCAATCCATATAAAGGAGATGCTATTTGGACGACTTTATTGACCCTTTTTGGCCTATATTTTATCAAGTAAATTATGTATATACTTGCCCAATATATTGGGATTTTGTGGATCCAAAGTTATTTGGCCTTAGCTACCCATTTTTCCTCTTTTTCTTTTCTTTAACTTGGGCCTTGGCAGATTTGAGTATTGGGTCCTTTTCTCCATTTTCTTTCTCTTTTACTTAATTTTGGGCTCAAATGAGTACATTAATATAAGCCCAAATCTGGTCCATAGCCATGGGTCCATTAATTTGGTCCAAATAGCTCAAGTAGGTGACTCACCTATTAGCTTAATTAAGTCAAGCAAGAACCTCAATATTTTGTTCCATTTTCAGCTCCCAATCCCTTTAATCTAACCTTCAACTTATACACACTTGGTCACTTTAAACCTCAGATTCAAATACTAACTTACAATCCCAAGTTTAAAAGTTGTATCAACGTTAACTTGGTCGTATCATATCAAACTATACAGGCAATATCTATGATTCCATCTATACTATTAATACTTGCATAACAAATCTCATCCGTTACCTATACCACAAGGCTATACCAGGTTCCATATAATTAGAACAAGTACAAGAAAAATATGGAATGTTACATCCTTCCCCCCTAGAAATATTCGTCCTCGAATGTTAGCATAACTATCCAACCAAAACAAGTTCAAGCCTAATTTTAATATCCCTATTATCATATAGTACTTATATATTACACTTACTTGTTACTTCTCTAATTCAGCATCTTGGACTTTTTCTTCGTAATTGAACAAACGGGGGTACTTGGATTTCATCGCTTCTTCAGCTTCCCATGTTATCTCTTCTACTTGTAGGTTTTTCCATAGCACTTTTACCGAAGCTATTTCTTTATACCTTAACTTCTTAACTTATCGGTATAGGATAACAATAGGTATTTCTTTATAGGTGAGATCTTTTGTAACTTGTACATCTTTAGTAGGAGTAATATGAGATAGATCTCTCATGCACTTTCGAAGCATTGAGACATGAAATACCGGATGGACTATTCAGAGCTCTTGGAGTAGCTCTAATTGATAAACGACTTGGCCAAACCTTTGAGTAACCTTGTATGGGCCTATATAACGTGGACTTAGTTTTCCTTTCTTACCAAATCTCATAACCCTCTCATTGGTGATTCCTTCAAGAATACCCAATCACCTATAGCAAACTCTATCCCCCTCTTTCTAATATCTGTATATGATTTGTGTTGACTTTGGGCTATTTCTACCCATTTTTGGATCACTTTAACCTTTTCCATAGCTTGATGAACAAGATCTGGTCCGAATAAGGTAGTTTCACCTGCTTCAAACCATCCAATTGGTGATCTACACTTTCTTCCATACAAAGCTTTATATGGTGCCATTTTGATACTTAAATGATATCTATTATTTAAGGCAAACTTGATGAGAGGTAAATGATCATCCCAACCACCTTTAAAGTCCAATACACATGCTCGCAGCATATCTTCAAGTGTTTGAATGCTACGTTCTTCTTGTCTATCTGTTTGAGGGTGAAAAGATGTACTTAGATTCACTTGTGTTCCCAAATTGCTCTGGAAAGACTTCTAAAAATTTGTAGCAAATTGAGCTTCTTGATTTGATATAATAAAGATTGGAACTCCGTGTAGTTGAACTATCTTTTTAATATATAATTTGGCATATTCTTCAACTGTGTAAGTGGTCCTAACCGGTAGAAAGTGTGCTAATTTGGTAAGCCTATCAATGATCACCCATATGGAATCTGTCATGCCTTAAATCCTATTGGGGCGGACTGGCACCTGTAATCGAGGAGGCCCGGGAGAACCAACTCATAACCTTATACTTCGTATGCATACCTCTATGACAACCCAAAATTCGGATAGTATCATATCACATATAAAAGAAAATAATCACCTGTATAAGCTCGAGCACACACACTTATATATATACAATAGTTGGCTGTTGGATCCATTACGTCTATTAACAAAACACCACCTTGACTGTACATTAGGTCTACAAAGCGTCTAGACAATACACAGAGTTTAACTAAGGTCAGGACACACCCCGCCATATAACTAACTTCTATACAATACCAAAAGTGACTGGATATAACACGGAAAGCCCCAAAGCAAACTGGAGCTCACCAAAACCAGCTGGATATCCTGACTCCTACTTCTGTGATGTATGAGCTGAGGTACCTGTGCCTACAATATGAAATGCAAGTCCCTCGTGAGGGACATTAGTACGAAATATGTACTGAGTATGTAAAGCTGTAGATAATTACATATGATATAGGAGCTCAATAAAAATTATAAACAAGTGAATAAATCATAATAGTAGTGGACCATACTTACCAGAACTTATGACAACCTGTACATTGTATTTATTCAATCACTTTACCTTCGTTCTTATCATTTTTGTAATCATTACTGTACTGTACTATGACTATTAGGATGCCTCCAGTATATATCAACTGGGATCAACCCATGATAGGCTTATACCCCTGGGATACCACCCATAAACACATAAATAGGGATCGACCGATGATAGGCTTATGCCCCTGGGATACCACCTGATAAGAGAGAACTTCTATCACTTAGTTCAATTAATCTTTGAGATTTTTATTTCGGTCGCTACCGCATTTTGATACTTTGAAACAATGATACATCAATAAGAGAATTATAAATAGACCATCAATGCAATAACGATTAAGTAAGAACTCATTGGCACATCAATGAAGTGTTTTAGAGTCATCAATGCCATAACAATGAAGTAGGAACTTATTGGTATATCAATGAAATGTTTTGGAGTCATTAATAGCACATGGATCTTGTTTGAGTAACCGGATACCTTCTGACATTCATTAATGCAATAAATATGTAAGATTTGGAAAACAAGTAAGTATTGGAAAGTCTTGACATCTTTTAGGGTGGAAACAAGTTCATTGGTAACGTAGGACATCATACAAAACCATTATGGATCACATGTTACTGAATAACTTTGGAAACTTTCTTAATAGAACAATTGTTCACTTTCATGCCAAATATATGGTATAGTGTATGCTTTACATACCTGACTGTCAACCTTCAATACTAGTCCCAAATGGACTTCCCATCTTTTTGGATTACTTATCTACAATGAATATATATAACAATCTAGTATTAGCAACCAAACATCATAATTCAATTATTTGAATTCACCAAACTAGTAAGCCTTAATTACACCATAAAGGGTGTCACTTTAACCCTCTTATACTCCAACTACATTCACATGCCATACATATTCATACAACATCCTCCAATATCAAGTTTGGATTCATTTATCTTTCCAACCAATCCATTAAACCAAATTGAGCCGTAGATATAAATAATCAACAATTCAATAGTATATCACCATATCCACTTTCCATAACTCAATTAACATATCCAACTTCCATTACTCAAATACCATATCCACCTTCCACAATTCAATACAACCAAAGCATGCAAAATAGTCCATAACCCTATTTCCATCACTTTTCCATAACAACCAATACATATAATCTTCTATCACACATATACATATGGAAAAGAACAAAGGCAAACAATATTCATACCTTAGAATTCACCTATTGATTATGTAATCCTGTTTGCACAAATAATAGGTGCCGTTCGAAGCTCTCGAGATGAATCAAAAGTAATTTAAAGGTCAAATTTGAATAGGGTTTGTTCTTCCTCAATGATTGATGATGAAAGTGAGTTTTTGAACTCATATACATGTATATATACACATATTCCCATCCATAATATAATAGGAAATGACCAAAATGCCTTTAAAATTTAAATAATGTCAAATCTGTCCTTTGGTGGACTATTTTGATAAGCTAAAGTAGATCGACCATAACTCTTTGCTCCGTTATCAGATTTGGGTGAAATTGGTATCATTGGAAGGATAATTTAAAGGGATTTCATTTCATATAAAGTAGGCCACACAGTTCGTCCTGTACAAGGAGTTATGATCGTTTGAAGTTGACCCTAAAAATCTAGTTTGATAGGCTACAGTAAAACGAGTATAACTCCTTACTCAGACGTTGGATTTAGATTAAACCAATTGAATTGGAAAGAAGACTCAAAGATATTTCTTTTCATAGGTCAAAGCTCTCCCAGTTCATTATATTAAGGGAGTTATGATCGTTCGAAATTGACCCAAAAATTTGGCTGGCCTCAGTAGTTTGTGTGCAGGAAATTTTCCTGCACATTTACTATTCCCAAATATCCCAGCCACGATTTTATAGTTTCGAACGTGCTCGATTATATCCGTTACCTATCGATTTTTTGAAATCTTTATATCATTGGAAATCTTATTCAATAACCTTCTCATGGAACCATCGACGGGCGAATTCCGGTATAAATAAAATAAAATAAAAAAATTAATTCCATATAAATAAGACCAATACACGTACTTGAATACGTCAATACACGTACTTGAATATGGGGTGTTACATCCTTCCCCCCCTTTAGGACATTTGTCCTTGAATGTTAGCATAGTTATTCAACCGAAACAAGTTCAAGTCCATCATTAATATTCACATCATCACAGAAATACTATGCATATATAAAAAAAAACTTACTTGTTAATGTTCTAACTCCGTTTCTTGAACTTCTTCTTCATCTTTGAACAAATGAGGGTACTTAGATTTCATTGCTTCTTCAGCTTCCCATGTAATCTCTTCCCTTTGATGATTTCTCCAACGTTCTTTCACAGATGCTATTTCTTTATTTCTCATTTTCTTAACTTGGCAGTCTAGAATAGCAATAGGCACTTCCTCATAGGTAAGATTTTCTGCAACTTGCACATCCTCAGTAGAAGTGATATGCGATGGATCTCCGATGCACTTTCAAAGCATTGACACATGAAATACCAGATGTACTGATGAGAGCTCTTGGGGTAGCTCTAATTCATATGAAACTTGTCCAAACCTTTGAGTGATCTTATACGGGCCTATATAACGTGGACTCAACTTCCTTTTCTTGCCAAATCTCATTACCCTTTTCATTGGTGATACCCTCAAAAATACCCAATCACCTATAGAAAACTCTAGCTCTCACCTTCTACTATCCGCATATGACTTGTGTCGACTTTGGGCTATTTTCAGTCGTTGCTGAATTACTTTAACTTTCTCTATGGCTTGATAAACAAGATATGGTCCGAACAAAAGAGTTTTACCCACTTCGAACCATCCTATTGGTGATCTACACTTCCTTTCATATAAAGCTTTATATGGTGCCGTTTTGATACTTGAATGATAACTATTATTGTAGGCAAACTCAATAAGAGGTAAATGATCATCCCAGTTGCCCTCAAAATCTATTACACAAGCTCATAGCATATCTTCAAGTGTTTGGATGGTATGTTTTGCTTGTCCATCTGTTTGAGGGTGAAAAGCTGTACTCAACTTCACTTGTGTTCCCAAACACCTCTGAAAAGACTTCCAAAAGTTTGCGATAAATTGGGTTCCCCGATCTAATATAATAGAGATTGGAACTCCATATAATCAGACTATCTCTTTAATGTACAGCTTCGCATACTCTTCAACTGTGTAAGTGGTCCTAACTGGTAGGAAATGTGCGGATTTGGTAAGCCTATCAACAATCACCCATATAGAATCAAACTTCCGGGATGTACAAGGCAAACCAACAGCGAAATCCATGTTGATCATGTCCCACTTCCAGCTTTAAAGATCAATGCATTGCATATAACCTCTGGGTTTTTGGTGCTCAACTTTAACTCTTTGACAATTTGGACATTCAGCTATAAATTTTGCAATGCTCTTCTTCATGTCATTCCACCAATACATATCTTTCAAATCTTGATACATTTTGGTTGATCCTAGATGAATGAAATACCTTGAACAATGTGCCTCTGTCATAATCTTCTTTCTTAGCCCGTCTACATCCGGCACACACAATTGGTTTTGGCACTGAAGTTCTCCTTCTCACGTAAGCTCAAATGCCTTGGTCGCACCACTCTGATTCTCCTTAAGCTATAGTAAAATAGGATCTGCATATTGCTTTTCTTTCACTTCAAATACTAATGAAGATTCCGCAGCATTATGTACGATAAGCTCTTTATCCAGAGTTTCAAGAAGGTGAACTCCCAAACTAGCTAACTGGTGAAGATCTTTAATCATCCCTTGCCTTTCTATAGGCGCCATCATAGCCTTATAACTTAACGCATCAGCTACCACATTTGCTTTCCCTGGATGGTACAAGATATCAACATCGTAGTCCTTTAATAGTTCAAGCCATCTCCGCTGCCTTAAATTTAGATCCTTCTGATTAAAAATATATTGCAAGCTCTTATGGTCAGTATATATATCAACATGAACCCCATATAAGTAGTGGCGCCATATCTTTAAAGCAAAAATAACTGCTTCCAGCTCAAGATCTTATGTAGGATAATTTTTCTCATGTGGCCGCAATTGTCTAGAAGCATGTGCTATTACCTTACCATACTGCATCAATACACATCCTAAACCAATTTTGGAAGAATCACAATACATTGTATACCCTTCGGTGCCTTCTGGAAGTACCAACACGGGTGTAGAAATCAATTTGTTCTTTAAATCTTGAAAACTCTTCTCACAGGCATCATTCCATTGGAATTTGGATGCTTTATGGGTTAGCTTGGTTAAGGTTGCTGAAATGGAAGAAAAAACTTCAATAAACCTTCTGTAATAACTGGCCAACCTGAGAAAACTATGAATCTTCATAGGCGTTGTGGGCCTTGGCCAGTTCTTCACAGCTTCTATCATTTGATCATCAACCTTTATCCCTTCACTTGATACAATATGATCCAAAAATGCCACCAACTTTAACCAAAACTCACATTTAGAGAACTTTGCATAAAGCTTACAATCACGAAGAGTCTGCAATGCCTATCATAAGTGATTGTCATGGTCCTCTTCTGATCTAGAATAAACTAGAATATCATCTATAAAAACTTTCACAAATACATCCAGGAATGGCTTAAACACACTATTCATCAAATCCATAAAAGTTGCGGGTGCATTTGTTATCCCAAATGACATAACTAGAAACCCATAATGACCATACCGTGTTTGGAAAGTTGTCTTGGGTATGTCCTTCTCTTTGACCCTCACTTGGTGGTAACCTGACCTCAAATCAATCTTAGAAAAGCACTTGGGGCCCTATAACTGATCAAATAAATCATCAATTCTTGGGAGAGGATATTTATTCTTAATAGTCACCTTATTCAATTGCCGATAATCAATACACATCCTTAGCGAGCCATTCTTTTTGCGCACAAATAACACTGGTGCTCCCCAGGGGGACATACTAGGCCTTATGAATCCCTTCTCTAGCAAATCTTTCAATTGCTCTTTCAATTCTCATAATTCTGTTGGGACCATTCTATACGGAGGAATGGAGATTGGTTGGGTGCCTGGTATTACATCAATACCAAACTTTACTTCTCATTCAGGAGGCAAACCTGGAAGATCTTCAGGAAATACATTAGAAAATTCATTTACTATCGGAACAACGTGAAGAGTTAGTAGCTCCGCTTCTGCATCCCTTACTCTAACTAAATGATATATGTATCCCTTGGAAATCATTCTTCTTGCCTTAAAATAAGAAATAAATCTACCTCTTGGTGCGCTAATTTCACCTTTCCATTCAAGGACTGATTCATTTGGAAAATAGAAATATACCTTTTTTGTGCAACAATTAATTGTGTCATAACAAGACGCCAACCAGCCCATACCCATTATAACATCAAAATCTAACATTTCTAACTCCACGAGATCATTCATCATATCATGATCACAAATAGTTACTATGCAGTTAATAGATTCCCCAATCGGTGTGGACACTTCAAATGGCTTAACTAATAGTTTGGGTATCCTTTCAAAATTTCCATCAACCAATGGAGTAACATAAGATAATGTAGAACTAGGATTAATTAAGGCATATACATCAAATGAAAATATAGACAACATACCCATAACCACATCTGGGGAAGCCTCTAAATTCTGTCGATCCGCTAGAGCATACGTACGATTTTGAGCTCTGCTAGAACTCGTGGCTCCTCTATCACCTCTAACACGACCCATTGGTTGTGTACCCCTTCCTGAATAAGGCATCGATGATGATGATGCAACAAATGACCCCGTAGGTCATGCCATACCCCGTATACCCCTTTGTGGGCATTCTCTCATCATATGTCCTGACATACCGCACCAAAAGCAAACATTGGTCCCCATCTGACATACGCCCAAATGATCCCTTCCACATTTATTACATGGCTCTCGAGGAGGTCTCGATTGGCTCATATTCCCTTTCCCTTGGTACCCCACTGTCCGTGAAATCTGACTCTCACTTCTGTGCCCAAATTGATTTCCTCTGGATCCTTAGAACTGTGGTGGGGTACTAGCTGCAGAATAAGAATATATGGCCTAGGTGGTCTAGCAGAAAACTGTGGTCTGAACCCTCCTTGGGGTACCATGAACTGCCCTGTAGATCTGCCCCTCTTGGAATATCCTCTTTCTAATTCCTGTGTTCTTCTCCTCTGCCTCTGATCTTCCATTTTCTGTGTAAAAGCTTGGATCCTCGCTATGTCTATATTTTTTTTCAAAGTGGTAATAGTATAATCTCTAACCAGATATGGATCCAGCCTATCCACATATTGATGAAATCTGTCATACATAGAAGCTACAACATTAGGAGCATATCTCGACAAGGAATTAAATCGGAGACTATACTCCCTCACGCTCATATTCCCTGACGAAGATTTAAAAATTGATCTGCACGGGCTTGATGAATCTCGAATGGAAGATAATGATCAAGAAATACCTCTTTGAACTTTTTCCAAGTAGCTGGGGGTGCATCAATACCCCTAGATTATTTCCAGTCCTTGTACCAATATATAGCCTCTCCTTTGAATCTATACACCACTAACTCCACTGTCTCTCTACCCATTACATGCATAACATCTAAGCCCTTTGAATTTGATCAATAAAGTCCTGTGGGTCCTCGTTAAGATCTGATCCATTAAAAGTGGGAGGATCCATCTTACGAAAATCCTATGTTTGAAGGCTAGCCGCCCTATCTGTACCACTAGGAACCGTGGTAGGAATGGCTTGCCCTTGAGCTTGCCCAGTAACTATACGAGTCAAAAGTTACACTGTATTTCTAAGATCTTGATCAGCAGTATTAATAGGTGGCTTTGGGGATATAGTTATCCTCCCCCTTATTTCTTTCGGAGTGGAAGAAGTTTCTGATGCATGCTCAGCTAGAGCCTCACTTTGATTTGCTGGTATAGTGGGTGACTTACTAGTCCCCTCTCTGGCAGCCACATCTACTTATTTACCGGTATTCTTGCTTCTGGTAACCGACATCATTACTATAATAAGAGAAACAAATAGATTCAGTGGTCAACTATGACTTCATATACAATATAGGCTTTATCGCATGATCTAAGACATGAAGAAAAGAAACAATTCCTAAATGTCCATAGCCTCCTATTTATAGATGCGGTGGATGACACACCAATAAATAAGACTCTACGTAGACACGACTTTGTAGACTCACTAGGACGAACTTATTTGATACCAAATTGTGACACCTAAAATCCTATTGGGGCGGACTAGCACCCGTAACCGAGGAGGTCCGGGAGAACCAACTCATAACCTTATACTTCCCATGCATACCTCTATGAAAACCTAAAATTCAGACAACATTATGTCGCATATAAAAGGAAATAATCACCTGTATAAGCTCGAGCACACATATATATCTACAATACTTGGCCGTTGGAGCCATCACGTCTATTAACAAAACATCACCTTGACTGTACATTAGGTCTACAAAGTCTCTAGACAATACACAGAGTTTAACTAAGGTCGGGACATACCCTGCCATATAACTAACTTCTATACAATACCAAAAGTCAATGGATATGACATGGAAAGCCTGAAAGCAAATTGGAGCTCACCAAAAGCAGCTGGATATCCTGGCTCCTACTTGTGCGGTGTATGAGCTGAGGTACTTATGCCTGTAGCATGAAATGCAGGTCCCCCATGAGGGACATCAGTACAAAATATGTACTGAGTATGTAAAGCTGTAGATAATCACATATGATATAGGAGCTTAATAGAAATCAGAAACAAGTGAATAAATCGTTATAGGAGTGGACCACAATTACTAGAACTTGTGACGACCTGTACATTTTATTTATTCAATCACTTTACCTTCATTATTATCATCTTTGTAATCATTACTGTCCTGTGACCATTAGGCTGCCTCCAGTACATATCAATTGGGATCGACCCATGATTGGCTTATGCCCCTGGGATACCACCCATAAACACATAAATAGGGATCGACCGATGATAGGCTTATGCCCCTGGGATACCACCTGATAAGAGAGAACTTCTATCACTTAGTTTAATTAATCTTTGAGATTGTTATTTCGGTCACCACCGCATTTTTGATACTTTGAAACAATGATACATCAATAAGAGACATGTAAATAGACCATCAATGCAATAACGATGAAGTAAGAACTCATTGGCACATCAATGAAGTGTTTTGGAGTCATCAATGCCATAATAATGATGCAGGAACTTATTGGTATATCAATGAAACGTTTTGGAGTCATTAATAGCACATGGATCTTGTTTGAGTAACCGGATACCTTATGACTTTCATTAGTGCAATAAACATGTAAGGTTTGGAAAAAAAGTAAGTATTGGAATGTCTTGACATCTTGTAGGGTGGAAACAAGTTCATTGGTAACGTAGGACATCATACGAAACCATTATGGATCACATGTTACTAAATAACTTTGGAAACTTTCTTAATAGAACAATTGTTCACTTTCATGCCAAAGATATGGTATAGAGTATGCTTTACATACCAAACTGTCAACCTTCAATACTAGTCCGAAATGGACTTCCTGCCTTTTTGAATTACTTATCTACAATGAACATATATAGCAATCTAGTATTAACAACCAAATGTTACAATTCAATTATTTGAATTCACCAAACTAGTGGTAAAGTAGTAAGCCTTAATTACACCATAAAGGGTGTCACTTTAACCCTCTTATACTCCAATTACATTCACATGCCATGCATATTCATACAACATCCTCCAATATTAGGTTTGGATTCATTTATCTTTCCAACCAATCCATTAAACCAAATTGAGCCATAGACATAAATAATCATCAATTCAATAATATATCACCATATCCACCTTCCATAACTCAATTACCATATCCACCTTCCATAACTCAATTACCATATCCAACTTCCACAATTTAATACAACCAAACCATGCAAAATAGTACATAATCCTATTTCCATCACCTTTCAATAACAACCAACACATATAATCTTCTATCACACATATACATATGGAAAAGAACAAAGGAAAACAATATTCATACCTTAGAATTCACATCTTGATTATGAAATCCTGTTTGCACAAATAATAGGTGTCGTTCGAAGCTCTCGAGATGACAAACGCAGTTATCGAATTACTTTGGAATTTCTACGGTTGAATCAAAAGTAATTTAAAGGTCAAATTTGGATAGGGTTTGTTATTCCTCAATGATCGATGATGAAAATGAGTTTTTGAACTCATATACATGTATATATACACATATTCCCATCCATAATATAATAGGAAATGACCAAAATGCCTTTAAAATTTAAATAATGTCAAATCTGTCCTTTGATGGACTATTTTGAAAAGCTAAAGTAGATCGACCATAACTCTTTACTCCGATATCGAATTTGGGTGAAATTGGTATCGTTCGAAGGATAATTCAAAGGGCTTTCATTTCATATAAGTAGTCCAACCATTTCGTCATGTACAATGAGTTATAGTCGTTTGAAGTTGACCCCAAAAATCTATTTTGATAGGTTGAAGTAAAACGAGTATAACTCCTTACTCAGACGTTGGATTTGGATGAAACCAATTGCATTGGAAAGAAGACTCAAAGATATTTCTTTTCATAGGTTGCAGCTCTCCCAGTTCATTATATTAAGGGAGTTATTATTGTTCAAAGTTGACCCAAAAATTTGGCTGGCCTCAGTAGTTTGTGTGCAGGAAATTTTCCTGCATATTTACTATTCCCAAATATTTTATAGTTTTGAACGTGCTCGATTATATACGAAACCTATCCATTTTTGGAAATCTTTATATCGTTGGAAAGCTTATTCAATAACCTTCGTATGAAACCATCAACGGGCAAATTCTGGTATAGATAAAATAAAATTAAAAAAGTTAATTCCACATAAATAAGACCAATACACATACTTGAATACGCCCATACACATACTTGAATACGGGGTGTTACAGAATCAAACCTTCAAGATGTACGAGGCAAACTAGTAATGAAATCCATGTTGATCATGTCCTACTTCCAGATTGGAAGATCTATACATTGCATATAACCCCCGGGCTTTTGGTGATCTACTTTAACTCCTTGACAATTTGGACATTCAGTTAAAAATTTTGCAATGTTCTTCTTTATGTCACCCCACTAACATATTCCTTTCAAATCATGATATATTTTAGTTGACCCTGGATGGATGGAATACCTTGAATGATGTGCCTCTGTCATAATCCTCTTTCTTAGCTCATCTACATTCGGCACAAACAATTTGTTTTGGTACCGAAGTCCACCCTCTTGTGTAAGCTCAAATGCCTTTGTCATACCCTATTGCACATTCTCCTTAAGCTGCACTAGAATGGGATTTGCATATTGCTTCTTTTTTACTTCAGCTACTAGTGAAGATTCTACCACATTATGCACTATAAGCCCCTCATCTGGAGTTTCAAAAAGGCGAACCCCCAAATTGGATAGTTCTCATAGAT